>NC_079496.1:50811614-51111614 GCF_030052815.1 Hevea brasiliensis
CATCCAAAGGTTCCAAACCTGGATTGGATTGATACCTGCTAGTCAAACTAACAGCATATGTGATATCCGGCCTAGTACATAACATTGCATACATTAAACTTCCAATAGCCGAAGCATATGGAATCCTGGCCATCTTATCTCTTTCTTCAAGCGTCTTTGGAGACATCTCTTTAGAAAGGTAGATACCATGTCTCACTGGTAACAATCCTCTCTTAGAATCAAGCATGTTAAACCTCTTTAACACCTTTTTCCAAGTATAGACTTTGGGATAAACCAATTATTCTTTTCGCTCTATCTCTATAGATGCGAATCCCAAGAATATAGGTTGCCTCCTTTAAGTCTTTCATGGAGAATGTATTTGACAACCATACCTTTATAGTTGTCAACATACCTGTGTCATTACCCATCAACAATATGTCATCCACATATAAGACAAGGAAAGTGATAGCACTGTCACTAACCTTCTTATATACACATGGCTCATCCTCATTTTTGATAAAACCAAAGGATTTAATGGCTTTATCAAAACGGATGTTCCAACTCCTCAAAGCTTGTTTCAACCCATAAATGGATCGCTTTAGCTTGCATACCTTGGAACCATCTTGGGATTCATAACCCCTAGGTTGTTCCATGAAAATGTTTTGTTCAATGTATCCATTGAGAAAAGCTATTTTGAAGTATCCTAGACTGTGAACCTATTTATGATACTTTGTGCTAGAAATATTGTCACTCATATTCTTAACAACTTAAGAATAATATTTCTAACAAAATATCAATGGACCTTTTTTATTACACATGAATAAATTATGTAAACGGAAAAGTGGAAATGTCTTTTATTAATAAAATTATGTACAAGATACATACTAAATGATATACTCTAGGGCGTACTACTAACAATTAGTACCATTAAGAATTTATATGTTTCATCATTTCATTATACTTTTCATTAATATTTTTAGAGCATTCTAATTTTGTTTATAGTGGAAGCATAATTTCCAAATTCACATTTCTAGGTAATTTATGCATTCATCGTAATATTCATACTAATTACAATTCACATTCATTTGATCTCATATACCATTCACATCCAAAACATCTTTCCTTTCTCTCTTGATGGGAACCTAAATCCCAAATGACACTTTTATCTCATTTATACACTCAACAATCTATTCATGTAAATTACATTTCATACTTCACGTTGTATTGCTAATATATTATGAATTCCATTGGTGTTGGGAGTATAAGTCTCAATTGCCTATTCACAAGATTTTTAGGTTCCATAAGTCATTCAAATTCACCAATTACAATATATATTTATACATTACTCATAATGACTTCTTTAATTTCTTTTATTATTTCTTATGTCTTTAAGGTTACTATTCACATATTACTATTCACTCAAATTGTTGACTTTTCATATATAATAGGTGTGTTAATTCCAATTGCACTAAGATCCCACATTTTGGGTTCTAAATTTGTTGGCATTGATTGCCAATTGCAATTCAAAGCCCTCTAAAAGTATTTCTAAATTTTCAGTTTTTATATCCTATGTTTACTGTTTCATTGCTCTATGCTAAAGTGAGAATTTGGCTAATCTTTCTTCATAAAAGTTCTTCCTTTATGTATCTAGTTAAATTTCGTTTTTTGAATCACTCCATTTGGAGTTTTGTAGCTCAAGTAATAGTCAAATAACCATAACTGGTTCATTTCCTAGTTCTGGTTCCTTAGCTTAGCAGATTTTGTAGTTACACTTTACAAATTTTATTGACCAAGTTGTAGTCACATTTAGGCCCAGTGCTCTTTATAGAGTTTGTTTCCCTATGTCTTATGGTCACTCAAAATTTTGAATCACAAATTTTCAAGTTTTGTAGAATTTATTATACTAATTAATTGGCCTAGACTCTAGTACCTTGTGTCTTTAGGGTCCAGTTTCTGATCAGTAAATTTGACCTCCATTTTAGGATTCTTATGTTCATAATTTGAGGACAATGTCTAAAACAAAGTTGGAGCCCTATTTCTTAGGGTTCCAGATCAAAATGGTTCAACCTAATTAGAGTTTCCTAGTAGGAGATATGCTATAAACACTATTCTAGGGTCAATTGTGATTTGGTCTATCTCTAAGTTTTAATGTGTTAATTTCTTCTAACCATTTGACCTAGTTTCTTTGGGTTATGGGTTTTGGTCAAAAGACTAATATTGTAGACCTATGTATTATAAACCTTTTTCCATTGGTTTCATTGCATTTAAATTTTTATAGGCCAAGTTATGGCCATTTTGCCAAAACTGGTCGGGTGGTCTATGTCCAGAAAATTTTGAGTAGAATGGTTCAGGTCAGTTTGGTATCCTAATTTAAGTCAACAATTTCATTAGGTTAGAGGCATTTCTAAGCTTGGTGTTCTAAATGGAAGTTGTAGTACTATGTCTAAGCTTTCCAATGGTATAAAAGTCAGTCATTTGGACCTGTCTAAAGAGAGTTATGGCCAAATGAACATTGGTCATTTCTCTAGGTTCAGTATTTGGATATCCGGATTAGACCAGCAAATTGATCAACTTATGGACAGAATTTGGGTAGGGTTTCTTCATGAAAAATGGGGTATTTTGAGTCTAGTTTCACCTCTAATTGGTCTCATACCAATTGGAGTCATACAACTTCAGTTATAGGTCAAAAAAGACCCTGGACTCATAGGTCCGAATTTCCTACATAAGAGAAGCGCTCCCAATATTCAATCTACCAACTCCCTTACTTCAATTGATATATATGGCACTTCAAATGATCAACACACAAGCTCAATTAGGTCAATTTCCAACAATTACACAAAGCCTTAAATCATGATCACAAGCCCTAAATCAAAATTTTAATTTATGCACACCACATGTAAATCACAATGCTAGTCACATTCACTTGTTAATCAACACTTGTAACCACAAGTATAACCTTCATTTCATCAAGATCCCATCAATTCCTATGGCTAATGAAAATTTAATCCCTCAGAAAGTTGTCATTTTCTTTTTATTTCAAGTAATTTCTTCCTTTATTTGATTTGTTTTTATCTCTTATAATGGATTTGTTTAATTGTGATTGGTGGGAGAGGTTTTAATGACATCATCCCATGTCATAAATCTAACTAAATTCCATTTTCTTTTCTTCTTTTCCTTTCTTCTTTCTACTCATTTTTTTATTAAGTTTTTAGCAATATTTATTCATATTTTATGTCATATAATTTATTTACTTAATTGGACAAGTTGGCAAAAAAATCTTCTCTGATGGCGAAATGACCAAAATGCCCTTCGTTTGCTTAACGAACTAAAATTGTCTGTACCGATTTAAAAATTTTTCTAAGCATTTTCTTGCCATTCTAATGCCATTAAAACCTCAATGACTCTTTTCTGGAGTCTTGAAAGTTATTTTATGAATTTTCTCCTGGGTTTAGGGCTCCTAGCTGCGAGGACTGCAACTTTCTACTAAGTTACCCATCGCTAGGGCACCGGCTCATTTAACTTGGCTGTATTTTATTTCTAAATTTTTTCCTAAATTTTTCTTATTAATATTTGAGTTATTTATGACTCCTCACTCTAGTCTAAATATTTTTCTAGACGTTCTAGCTGTCCAGACCGACATTTGTCACCAGAACAATAGAATGTACGGAATTGCTACAATGAGGGTATTACAACTCTTCCCCTCTAATTTAATATTCGTCCTCGAAATTTACCTTGTGTAAATAGTCAACGAGCTGCTACTTCCTTATTTCTTCACCTTACTAGAGAAAATGGATCTGTATTAGTGTCACCTCGACTCATATGAATGCAATGCATGTTATGCACACGATCTCGTTCTATCTATCGATGCCTAGGAACGCCTAAACTGTGCTCTGATACTAATAAATGTAACACCCCTCACCCTACTACAGTGTAGCCGAGCGAAGCATGCTACATTCGGTGCCGGAGCACCCTATCTTATCTTACTTTATTCCTTTAATCATTTTCAAGTTATTATCTTTTAATGTCAATTATTTTTCAACGGAGAAACTAACGGAGTTTCCCTTATTTTATTATCGATTAACATGTTTTACTATTCACTTGTTTGAAATTTTCAGTAATAATTTACAATAAAAATCTCATCAATAATTCTCATAATCATCTCATCATTTCATGCATCATCTATATATTTCAATTCATACTAAATTCATATATAAAAATTTTCAAATTACATAAATTTACATGATTTATAAACTAATTATACAAGTTCATAATTTACATAATATACAAAATACATAAAATAACTTATATGGGCCTTATCTACATGTATTGCTGAAGAGGTGACAACCTTGAATACTTCAGACACTTCTGCAGATCAGAACTCCAAAATCTCTGTTCAATATTCGTTAGGCTTTACCTTCAATACCTGCGTGAGGAGATAAATCCATCGCGCTAAGCATTTCTACTTAGTGGTTCAGTAATATAACAAGAAAATAATATACAAATAAAGAAAGAAATGGATTATACTTTAGATATTCTGGAATTTAATTTAATTTAATACTTCTAGTATCAAGTATCTTTTGTTCTAATTTATTTCACTTCAAAAGTGTTCAATTCTTTCATAATAATTAAATATTCATTCTCATTTATTTAATTGCTAATATTTTCAGTTGCTAATGTTCTTAACTTATTTCAATAAATTTCACTGCCCAAACAATCTATGACAGGCTGACTAAACTGGATAACGGGTCGTTGGCACTGGACACTGTAGTGTCTCGGGCCGTCATACCATGGGACGTGTAAGCTCAGTACATCAACCACGTATGCAATCAATATGGCAAAAAAAAGCCATGAAAACACATAATCGGGCATAAAAGCCATGAGTGTGGGCATAAAGCCATCAGTACGAGCATAAAGCCATGAATGCAGGCATAAAGCCTTTCGCAGTACTGCTAAAACAATACCCTATTGGCATGCCAATCTATCCAATCGGACACACATGTCTAGGCAATACATGGGCACATTAGTACCATTAATAGTTTATATGTTTCATCATTTCATTATATTTTTCATTTATATTTTTAAAGCATTCTAATTTTGTTTATAGTGGAAGCATAATTTTCAAATTCACATTTCTAGGTAATTTATGCATTCATCATAATATTCATACTAATTATAATTCACATTCATTTGATCTCATGTACCATTCACATTAAAAACATCTTTCCTTTCTCTCTTGATGGAAACCTAAATCCCAATTAAAATTTTTATCTCATTTATACACTCAACAATCTATTCATGTAAATTACAATTCATATTTCAACTTGTATTGCTAATATATTATGAATTCCATTAGTATTGGGAGTATAAGTCTTAATTACCTATTTACAAGATTTTTGGTGTTCATTAAGTCATTCAAATTCACTAATTACAATATATATTTATACATTACTCATAATAACTTCTTTAATTTCTTTTATTATTTCTTATGTCTTTAAGGTTACTATTCACACATTACTATTCACTCAAATTGTTTGACTTTTCATATATAATAGGTGTGTTAATTCCAATTGCACTAAGATCCCACATTTTGGGTTCTGAATTTGCTGGCATTGATTGCCAATTGCAATTCAAAGCCCTCTAAAAGTATTTCCAAATTTTCAGTTGTTATGTCCTATGTTTACTGTTTCATTAGTCTATGCTAAAGTGAGAATTTCGCTAATCTTTCTTCATGAAAGTTGTTCCTTTATGTATCTAGTTAAATTTCTTTTTTTGAATTACTCCATTTGGAGTTTTGCAGCTCAAGTTATGGTCAAATAACCATAACTGGTTCATTTCCTAGTTCTGGTTCCTTAGCTAAGTAGATTGTGTAGTTATATTTTACAAATTTTATTGACCAAGTTGCAGTCACATTTAGGTTTAGTGCTCTTCATAGAGTTTGTTTACCTATATCTTATGGTCACCCAAAATTTTGAATTACAATTTTTCAAGTTTTGTAGATTTATTATACTAATTTAATTGGCCTAGACTCCAGTACCTTGTGTCTTCAGGGTCCAAGTTCATATTAGTAAATTTAACCTCCATTTTAGGGTTCTTATGTTCATAATTTGAGGACAATGTCTAAAACAAAGTTGGAGCCCTGTTTCTTAGGGTTCCAGATCAGAATGACTCAACGTAATTAGAGTTTCCTAGCAGGAGATATGCTATACACACTATTCTAGGGTCAATTGTGATTTGGTCAATATCCAAGTTTTAATGTGTTAATTTCTTCTAACCATTTGACCTAGTTCCTTTGGGTTCTGGGTGTTGGTCAAAAGACCAATATTGTAAACCTATGTCTTATAAAACTTTTTCCATTGGTTTCATTGCATTTAAATTTTTATAAACTAAGTTATGACCATTTTTCCAAAACTGGTCGGGTAGTCTATGTCCATAAAATTCTAGGCAGAATGGTTCAAGTCAGTTTGGTGTCCTAATTGGAGTCAACAATTTCATTCGGTTAGAGGCATTTTTGGGCTTGGTGTTCTAAAT
Organism: Hevea brasiliensis; assembly: GCF_030052815.1. Lineage (NCBI taxonomy): Eukaryota > Viridiplantae > Streptophyta > Magnoliopsida > Malpighiales > Euphorbiaceae > Hevea > Hevea brasiliensis. The sequence goes on from NC_079496.1 coordinate 50,818,122, forward strand.
GGAAGTTGTAGTACTATGTCTAAGCTTTCCAATAGTATAAAATTTAGGTCATTTGGACCTATCTAAGGAGAGTTATGGCCAAATGAACATATACTGTTCATTTTTATTTGGTCATTTTTCTAGGTTCAGTATTTGGATGTTTGGATTGGACTAGCAAATTGGTCAACTTATGGACATAATTTGGGCAGGGTTTCTTCATGAAAAATGGGGTATTTTGAGTCTAGTTTCACCTCCAAAAATCCTCATACCAATTGGAGTCACACAACTTCAGTTATAGGTCAAAAAAGACCCTAAACTCATAGGTCCGAATTTCCTGCATAAGAGAAGCACTCCCAATATTCAATCTACCAACTCCCTTACTTCAATTGACATATATGGCACTTCAAATGATCAACACACAAGCTCAATTAGGTCAATTTCCAACAATTACACAAAGCCTTAATTCATGATCACAAACCCTAAATCAAAATTTCAATTTATGCACACCACATGTAAATCACCATGCAAATCACATTCACTTGTTAATCAACACTTGTAACCACAAGTATAACCTTCATTTCATCAAAATCCCATCAATTCTTATGGCTACTGAAAATCTAATCCCTCACAAAGTTGTCATTTTCTTTTTATTTCAAGTAATTTCAACTCTTCTTAAGTCCAAATCAAGCATGAAACAAAAGAGTTAATGAGATTAGGCACTAACCTTTAAGTGGCACTTCTTGGACTTGTATAAACCTTAGAATTTCTTCACTTTATGATAATCAAAAGTTTCCTCTTGATGTGGGGATGAATTTTTGTGAAGGACAATTAGGGTTTTGGGGTGAAAAAAGCATGGAAATTAAGCCCTTAAAAACCAAAAATGGAGGAGAGCTTCTTGGTTGGAGGTTCGGCCAACTAGTGGGAATGAGGAAGAAGACCACTTTTTCTTCCTTTATTTGATTTGTTTTTATCTCTTATAATGGATTTGTTTAATTATTATTGGTGGGAGAGGTTTTAATGACATCATCCCATGTCATAAATCTAATAAAATTCCATTTTCTTTTCTTCTTTTCCTTTCTTCTTTCTACTCATTTTTTTCATTACATTTTTAGCAATATTTGTTCATATTTTATGTCATATAATTTATTTACTTCATTGGAAAAGCTGACCGAAACTCGTCTCTGAAGGCGAAATGACCAAAATGTCCTTCGTTTTACTTAACGAGATAAAATTGTCCGTACCGATCTAAAAATTTTTCTAAGCATTTTCTTGGCATTCTAATGCCATCGAAACCTCAATGGCTCTTCTCTGGAGTCTCAAAAATTATTTTATGAATTTTTTCCCCGGTTTAGGCTTCTACCTGCGAGGACCGCAACTTCCCACTGGGATACCCATCGCTAGGGCACCGACTCATTTAACTTGGATGTATTTTATTTCTAAAATTTTTCCCAAATTTTTCTTATTAATATTTGAGTTATTTATGACTCCTCACTCTAGTCTAAATATTTTTTCAGGTGTTCTAGCTCTCCAGACTGACACTGATCGCCAGAACAGTAGAATGTACGGAATTGCTACAGTTAGAGCATTACTGGTGTAGGTTGACTAGATGGATCTATATCCATCTGATCTGTTGGTTAGTCAGAATTCTCCAATTCCAACTCCATTTGCCTTCCTTTGCCTCCTTCTTGAACAAACTGTTGTTCAAAAAATGTGGCATCTCTACTTACCACAACCTTTTGTGATGTAGGCAAATAGAAATAATATCCAAAACTATCTTTTGGATATCTAACAAATAGAAGCTTTTCTGATCTGGTTTCCAATTTATCAGTGTTCAGCTTTTTGATATAAGCTGGACAATCCCAAATCTTAATATGCTTAAGACTTGGTTTTCTTCCATGCCATATCTCATAAGGTGTAGAAGATACTGATTTTGATGGAATCCTATTCAGAATATGCAAAGCTGATTCTAATGCAAATCCCTAAAAGGAGATTGGCATATTAGTATAGCTCATTATACTACGTACCATATCCAATAGGGTACGATTTCTCCTCTCAAATACACCATTCAGCTATGGTGTTCCTAGAGGAGTCAGCTGGGAAACAATGCCGTGTTCTCTCAAGTGTTCATCAAATTCAGTACTCAAGTATTCACCTCCACGATCTGATCGAAGAGCTTTAATACTCTTTCCTGTTTGATTTTCTACTTGAGATTTAAATTCTTTGAACTTTCCAAAGGATTCATGTTTGTATTTCATCAAATACAAATACCCAAACCCTGATTTATCATCAGTAAAGGTAATAAAGTAATGAAAGCCACCTCTAGCCATTTCTTTAAATGAACCACATACATCACTATGTATTAGCTCCAAAATACTTTCAACTCTTAGCCCTTTTCCTACAAAGGGTGATCTAGTCATTTTGCCATGAAGGAAAGAATCACAAGTTGGAATAGGCTCAGAGCCCAATGAGGATAGAATCCCCATTTTCTCCAGTTTTGCAATCCTATCTTCTGCAACATGACATAACCTTAAGTGCCAAATATATTTTGAACTTGAGTTGGTTTTCACCATGGCATTGCATTCATTTAGATCACTTGCATTCATTTTGTATTTGTCATTATTATCCAAATAATAAAGACCATCATTCATATAACCCGAACAAACATATTTATTTCTAAAATAAATATTGCAAACATCATCTGTGAACTGAAATTCATAGCCATTTCTAGTTAAACTTGTAACACCCCTATGTTCGGTAGTGCGTTCTGCTGTTCCAGTGACCAGTGTCTGTCTGGACAGCTAGAATGGCTAGAACTACACTTAAATATTGATGAGGAGACATAAAATAATGAAATACAAGAAAAGAAAATACAAGAAAAATAAAGGAAAAATAATAGCAATGAAATGTAACCAAGTTAAACGAGCCGAGAAACCTAGCGATGGGTGACCGCACCGGAAAGTTGCGGCATGGACCGTTAACTAGCCCTGGACTGCAGGGAACCCTGGAAAATATTTTTAGGACTTAAATAAATGTCTATTGAAGTATAAATATCATTAGAAATACCAAAGAAAAGTTAATTAATTAGTACAAAGAAAAATGGGAAATCGAGAAAACGATAAAACTCGGTGTTATCGAAAAATCGGGAATACAACCCGAATAGGGGCATTGTGGTCATTTGACACCCCGAGTTGTCTTTTGACCTAAATGTCCATTAAAAATATATGATATTACACTTGGAAAATGTCATGAAAAATTAAATTGGTGGTACATAAATTAAATAAAAAAAGATAGGAGTTAAATGTGGGAATATGAAAACTTTAGAATAAACAAATATTAAATCTTCACTTAGTGCTCCACTAACACCTAAAGTGGACATTTAATCAGCATATTTTGGACAGATTATCCATTTTCTTCAACCTCCCAAAATCCAGCCAAAACCAAGAAGAAAGAATCCTCCATGGCCAAAGCTTCCAAGCTCCATGCAAGCTCCATTCTCCCATCTCCAAGCTATTTTTCTTGCCTTTTCCTTCACTAAAATTGTTCTACACAACTTGGGCAATAGATAGGAAGAAATAAAATCAAGTTTTGTTGAGGTTTTAAAGAGTTTCAAAAGTGGTAAGTATGTATTTTTTATGCTTATTTCATTAAACTTTGTATAGATGTTATGGGTAGTTGATTTGTGGAAGGATTTTTGAAGTTTGATGAGTTAAGGGAGAGGTACATTTTTGGCAGCGATGGAACTTCAATGAGAGCAGTTTATCCTTGCATGTAAATAGTAGATTAAAGTGTTGATGTAAGTGTTTATATGTGTAGGAATAAATTGGATAATGTATGTGTGATAGTACACTTGATTTTAGAAGTTTGGAAAGCTAATTGAAGAATATTATAATCGGCAACTTGAAATGTAAATCAAAATATGTTGTTTCTTGGGTTGGTTTATGGAATTATATTGTTGAATTATGGTGCTTGTTATGGCAGCATGTACATGTGTATAAAGGTTTGAGTTTGGACATATAAATGAGCTTGTCATGTGGTTAAATTGTTTGTAATTTGGACTTGGTAAATTCTGCACTATAATGTGCATATTGAGTGTGATTACAAGCTGCCAAAATGACCAAAAATGTGAAGTAAAATGTGTTTATGTTATGGTACAAACCAGAATTGGCATGGATATGTAACTTGGTAAGTGTTGAATGTGTCCTTTGGTATGTGATGAAGAGTTTGTAGCAGGGCAGTGTGGGTTTTGGCTTAGAACCTTAAGTGTGTAACTCCAATTGGTATGAGACCAATTGGAGGTGAAACTAGGCACAAAAAGTGCCAACTTTCATGAAGGAAGCCTACCAAAATTCTACTTGGAAGGTGACTTGAAAAATGACCATATCCGGATTAGTGCATTTACGGCCTGAAAATTGACCATTTGGGCAGTAGTTAGTATTTTGGCCGTAACTCACTCAAAACAGGTCCAATTAACCTGAAATTTTTACCATGAATAGCTTAGACATATATCTACAATTCTTATGAAGACACCAAAACCCAGAAATGGCCAGAACCAAGCCAAATAGCTTGCACAAATTCAGGTCAAAAAATTGGCCGAACCAAAAGTGACATAAAAATGACCTAAAGTGACCATTTTGATACATTCTGTCCAGCATTTGTAGATTGACTATAACTTGGTCTACACAACTCAGAATGACCGAAGTTTGTAGTTTTGACCGAAGTTTGCAATAAGACATAGACCTACAAGTTTGTAGTTTTGACCGAAGCTCGAAAACCGAGGAAACTAGGTCATCCGGCTAGGTCAAATTAGTACACTGAAATCCAACAAATTGCAATAAAATGCACTATACATGAAAATAAATTGGGTAGCATGTACCAACACTAAAAGGCTATTAAATATGACACATTGGTAACATTAAAACCTAATTCACCTAGACTGCATCGAGGGTCAACATTTTAGGTTGACTAAGGAAAATAATAGAATTCAATAAGTTAATTATTAAGCTTTGTTCTTAGAGACAGTTTAAATGAGTACTGAAACACTTCAAATTGTGTGTTTCAGTTAGCAAAGACTCAGGGAAGGAGAAGGAAACACTGAGTCAGAGCCAAGAGACAATTATCTAAGGTTTGTGCATAACAATTATTTCTTTTGAATTTTTCAATTGAAATAAATTATGACTATTTGTATATTATTGTTTTAAATTGTGAGAAATTGTTTGAATGATATTTGATGGATACTTGTTGATTGAAAAGCATTGTAAATGGTTTGAAACCACAGCTATCATGTATATTGATTGAATTCCTCGCTAGCTGATCTAGTGGGATGAATTGAATTCCCTCTCTGGCTGAAGTGTTGAGGTGTGTGCTTGTTGAGGACGAATAGAATGAGTACTCATATTTTTGCTAGCTAGCTATGTTATTCCTCATTAGCCATCGGCTTTTGGGATGAATTGAATTCCTCACTAGCTATCGGCTTTTGGGATGAATTGAACTTTGGAACATGATTAAGCTATGTGTATGATTTATTGATATTCATTGTGATATTGTGAAATGGAGTTTAAATTCTTTATGACATTCATTGTCTTTGAATTTAACTATGGTTTTAAGTGTCCACTATTTATATGACTTATGATTTGTGATTTAAAGTTGTATTTGGTTAATGTTGTGCACCACTGAGACAATGGCTCAGCAATAGCTTTTCATCATTTGCGGTAGGTAGTGATAGGACGGTGACTAGGCTGCTAATGCTTCAGTGAGAGTTCATCGGGTATATTGAGTATACCATATTTTGCATTTTGTATTGTAATGTATGTTCACTATATGTATATAGTGTTCTTGGTTTTGAGCAGTTGTAAACTAAAATTGTACGTTGAAGTTGTAAAATAAATTATAAATTATTTTAGTTTGTAAAAATTGTGATATATTTCTTTTATCTCAGTCCTTGAAAATACTGAAAAATTATTATGGATTTGAGTTGAGAAACATATTGTGTTGATTAAATGTTAGAGTTTGAGATTGAGAAATATATTTGAAGTGCTTTTTACAGATTTTTGAAGAACTATTTTATACAAAATACAGATGGCACTCCGCCAAAATTTTCACAGAAATTACTAATAATTCAAATGTGTTAGCTGTTTCACTTCAGTTCAAAAAAAAATTTTTTTTAACACCTGTAAATAGTGCTCACCACTGTAAAAAGAAGTAAGAAAAGTTTTCAAATCTCTTGTAGTGTATTTAATGGGTTATCAGTAGACGAAGTTGGTAATTCATTAGGTATACTACGGGATCATATTATGCCTTACAAAGGGGTAGGGTGTGACAAAACTAGATATAGAAATGATGTTCTTAAAAGCATCAGGTACATATAAAATATTATCCAAACACATAACATGTCTAAACATGTAAAAAGATTTCGATCCTATGGCCAAAGCTTCAACAGTTAAGCCATTGCCAATCCAGACTCTAACATCTCGAGAACACAAGCTGCTACTATTTGCTAGTTCCTGCATATCATAAGAAATGTGAGAACTTACACCAGTATCTAAAACCCAAGCTGTAGATGAACTATGAGTATCATCATAATCTAAATAACTCTGGGCAGTTCCTTTTCTAGTGCCCATCCTTCTGGCAGTGGAAACACTTTCCTTTGCCTCCATCAGCTTTAGTCTTCCCTTTCTATTTAGCTATTTTCTTGGAATGACCAGGAATTTGAGGTTTCTTTTTCTTATTGCCCTTCTTCTTATTGGACTTTCCAGCAGAAGAAGATGCAATCAAAGCTACCTCTTTTCCTTTATTGCCCGGCATATTCTTTTGGGCAATAACCAGCATGTTGAGTAAACTAGCCAAGGTGCATTCCTGCTTAGTCATATAGAAAATTGTTAGAAAATTCCCAAAAGACTCAGGAAGGGACTGAACGATCAAATTCGTCTGTAGTTGGAAATCCATGTTGAAGTCAAGATGTTCCAACTGCTCAATCAGCCGAATCATCTTGTGGACATGATCCCTAACATTCTATCCCTTAGAAATCATCATGCGGAACAACTGTCTAGATATCTCATACCTAGCATTCCTGCTGTGCTCACCATACAACTCTTGTAGGTGAAGGAAGATCTCACTTGCACTATGCATGTTTTCATGCTGCTTCTGTAACTCATTACTCATGGAAGTAAGCATGTAACACTTAGCTCTCATATCATGCTCCTTCCACTTGTCCAAAGTTTCATGTTCCTCTTGAGTGGCCTCTAGAGGTAAGGGACCAAGAACATTTGAGTCTAGAACATATCCTATATGTTCAAGGTTCAGGACAAGTTTCAAATTTCTTGGCCAATCAGATAGATTAGATCATGTCAACCTATTGCGATGTAGTATGTTTGCAAGGATGTTGGATGGTAGTGGTTGTTCTGTGCTCATTATTATCAGAAAATTAACTGCAGAAAATAGCTAGATTAATTAGTAAATGTATCATGTAATTAATCAAAATGATTATGGTCTTTTAATCAAATTGGTCCTCCCACTAACGTAGCGAATCCAACACTTCCAAAGTAGAAAACAGAAATCCTAGTTGGATGGATTTCTAGTGGGCGATTGAATTCTTATAATTCTATTGATCATCCTTAGGTACATCCATTATTGGAATTACAATAAACTATAAGTGAGCGACTCCTTGCCCATCACATCTCATGTGAGGTTCAATCCTTTACCTAGCCCCTAATGCTCAAAATCTCAGGTACATCCATTATTGACTTATCTTGCATTAGTTAAGTTAATCCCGTTGAGCCAGTAATTATGCAAATAATTTTAATTTCCTTAGGTACATCAAATATTGGCCACCAAACCATTTACATATTCACAACATCTCATGCTTAATAATTATTCTTAAGAATATCTCTTAAATTAATTGCATCATATACAACTATTTAAAATTTCTTAAAATGATTGCCCCAATGGAGGCCCATGTTATAATTATTTTAATTATAGCATATCTAACTTAATCATTTGTTTGGAAGATTTTATGGTTGTCTTAATTACTATTATGGTCTCACTTTGCACATTATCCATTTAGCATGCATATATCATATACTTGCATACATTCCCATACATCTCATGCATTCATGGATAAACAGTAAATATGGTATGATCATGGACTTTCTAAGGGATTCAATTTTGAGCCACCAAGAATTGAGTCAGGGCATTCCTAGGTGCATTTCATTCATTCATATTACAAAGTTGCTGAAGGAGTACATAATCAACACTTGATCTTGAATTCCTCCCACTAGTCCCACCAATGCTCTTGACCTCCTTGATCTTCTTGCAATTCAATTACATAGTAATCCTTGGCATGCCAAGGCGAATTTACAAGAACCAAATAAATGAAATTACAATCCAAAAAATATTACAACCTTTATAATACATGCCCAAAAATAAATTAAAATAAATTGATTTAAATTACAACCCAAAGAAACATAAAAGAAATAAATCCAATTACATTGGTCTTTTATAGTCCATGATCATCCATCATGCATATCACTATTTAACAACTAAATAAAATATACATACTTCAATTAAATTGAATATCTCATATTCAACTTAAAAATCCATATTTGAATATAATTCAAATAAATTTAAAAATTCAGATTTGAATCACATTCAAACAAATTTAAAAATTCAGATTTGAATCACATTCAAACAAATTCAAAAAGTTTAGATTTGAATCACATTCAAACAACTTTAAAAATTCATATTTGAATCACATTCAAACAACTTTAAAAATTCAGATTTGAATCACATTCAAACAACTTTAAAAATTCAGATTTGAATCACATTCAAACAACTTTAAAAATTCAGATTTGAATCAAACTTTAATTGTGTGATTAAAACTCTAATTAAATAATTTAATTAGACATAAAATGGATATAATTATGAGCATTAGATCATACAACAATTGCACAAATATTGTTCAAAACCATGCGCACCATAAGGGATGAACAAACCTTGCACACATAATGGTGTTCATCACCAAGCCGCCACCTTTCTTTGCAACCAGCAATGGATCTATCATCTCATGATCATACCACACAATTAAATCATATAATCAACAATCTAAATGGCAAATATAGTGGCTCTGATACCAATTGAAGGAGCAGAAGTATGAAAAACATAAGTTTATATCATTGAATTCAAAAATTTTTCACGTAGGGTCACATGCATCATGCAAGATTTATTTTTATCTATTTGATTTCAATGATAAACAGTATATTAAAACTCTTTTAATATGTTTTTGGATCTAAATTTTCCATTTAAGATTTTAGAATTAATCAGATTAATTTTAAGAACCCTAGATTAGATCAAGAACAAGTGCACTAACCTGTTGATGCACTGCAGTGTGTTTGGCACCTTTGGGATGCGTCTTTAGGACACCAGATATTGTCCCTCTAGCTTGTCCACACCAAGATCACCTATGACAGTCCTTGAACAACTTCTAAAGCTTTTTCTATGAATTAGAAAATCAAATTTTGCCTTTTGAGAGATTACAGATGTAAATAGGATACTAGAAATAATTTTTAGTATTTTTAATTCAAGAGATTGTTTGCTAATCTCTTTAAAATGATGAGAGATGAAGAAGAAGAGAAGGGAGAGGAGACAATGGTGGCGGCACCTTTTGAGAATGAGCAGATTGTGTGTTTGTTCTTTCATCCTAACACTTATATAGCTAGGTCACCACTTAAAACCCTTATCACATGTCATCTTCTGATTGGCTCTAGGTTTAATTAACCCAATCACATTGTGCCAAGTGTCAAACATATATTTAATCTTGACTTTGATCATCTTACATGATTAAAAGACATTTGACAAGCTTATGTGTAGTGCTATGTGTCACCATCTCATGGTGGCACATGTCACCCTGTGAAATGACCAAAATACCCCTGTGTCTTAATTTTAGTTCTCAACCCAAAATAATTATTTCTCTTCTTCTAATCAATTTATATCAAATATAAATTAATTAATCAATCTTTATTAATTAATTTTTCATTAATTAAATTCATATTTAAACACTTTAAATATAAATTTAACTTATACTGTACGTCCAATAACCTAGATTTGGTTTCAAGCCATGCTAGGGACTTTGCAATCTAATTGTAAACCAAACCTATTTAATTAATTAATTAAACTCTTTAATTAATTAATTAAATCATATTTAATTTGGTGATTACTTGTGTATGTGTGTGACTTACTAGGCTCATTACTAATTGGCAATGAGATATGATATCAACTCTTAATATCATCAGAACTCTTTCTTACCATAAATGATTTCTCTATATCATTTTATGCACCTTATAGACCATGGTTAACACCTAGCATAGCATGCCATGGCCACCCAATCAGTAATAAGGTTTACCTTAAATGAACCTATAATCATATGTTACCATGCACTAGAATCTCTTTATTACAAAATCCCAATTTGACCTGGAGCCATGGTTTATGTCAAACCCCATTCGCTATGAATATTATGTTCTCTTTTAATTCCAGTTCTTAATTAATAAGATTTTCTCATCAGAAACTCTTTTCTAATTAAATATATCTTTCCTAGCCAGGAACTTAAAATATCAAGAACAATTAAATGAATATATGATTTTATCCTCAATTACTTAGGGTAACAGATTCCATCTTGATCAACACCTACCTCCATATATAACTAGTAGGAGCCAACACATACCCATATACCCATACACAGTACAAGTATGAAAGTAGTATCAAACTCAAACCACCTATATATAAGATAATTGTGCTATCTCAGGTCTAAAGATTATATGCACTAATATGATTTATGACATTACATTGACAAGAGTAAACTCCATGTGCTTGTCATAAATGTCATTGGTTCAACCTACTTATCATGTATAAGTGCCTATCATGTTTGTTATATGGCATGAGACTCACCATTCCATCTTATTTATATCTCATATAAATAACTTGGGAACAAATATGAATACAATCTTACTGGATAACTCATGTCCTTATTATGAAGTATCCTCGATTGTGAACCAATTTATGATACTTTGTGCTAGAAATACTGTCACTCACATTCTTAATAACTTAAGAATAGAATTTCTAGCAAAATATCAATGGACCTTTTCTATTACACATAAATATATTATGTAAATGGAAAAGTGAAAATGCCTTTTATTAATAAAACAAGTACAAGATACATACTAAATGATATGCTCTAGGGCATACTACTAACACAATTTAATTTTTTAGTATGTATATTTTATTTAATTATTAAATTTTAATATGCATGATAGATGATCATGGACAATAAAAGACCAATGTGATTGGATTTATTTCTTTTATTTTTCTTTGGGTTGTAAAATAATTAATTTTATTTTAGTAGCATGTATTATAAAAGTTGTAATAATTTGGGTTGTAATTTCATTTATTTGAGGACTTTAAAGTCCATATTCTTGTAAATTCACCTTGGTATGCCAAGGATCACAATGTAATTGGATTGGAAGAAGATCAAGGAGGTTAAGAGCATTGGTGGGACCAGTGGGAGGAAATCAAGATCAAGTGTTGATTATGTACTCCTTTAGCAACTCTTGTAAAATGAATGAATGAAATACACCTAGGAATGCCCTGATTCAATTCTTGGTGGCTCATAATTGAATCCCTTAGAAAGCCCATGATCATACCATATTATTTTTTTATCCAAATATGCATGAGATGTATGGGAATGTATGCAAGTATATGATATATGAATGCTAATTGGATAATGTGCAAAGTGAGACCATAATAGTAATTAAGCCGACCACTAAATCTTCCAAATAAATGATTAAGTTGGTGTCGACACCATATTTTGGCCGATCCTTGAAATCTATAAACTTTAAAGCCGATCCCCAACATAGTCTCCCTTTGCCAAATAACCACATTTCCGATCTCTCCCCAAAAGGAATCTAATTAAATACTAAGTTCCCATATCATTTAAAGCCCCACCGATCTCTCAAACCAATGGTCAAGTCCCCTGATCAATCAATTATATTTTCGATCTTTCTTGTTAAATGAGATTGAACCAACATTACGCCTTCGTGACACCAGTCTTATTGCCGATCTCTCATTTAAAAGTTTGGGAATAATAAAGTTAAGGTTTCGATCCGGTTTAATGATGATCCCAATCTTAAGTGTTCAAGTCAAATTTTCAATTTTAATCAAGTCCCGTTCAGCGTTGGTTCCCAGCCGATCTCATGCTTATTGTGTTTTCCGACCTCTTACACTTAGATTAATAATCACTTTTAGTAGTTTTAATATGCTCAGACAATCAAGTGCTTAAGTAATTTAGAGATTTTCCGATCACATCCATTCACTGAACAAAAAGGGAATTTCATTTCATATTAAAATTTGTACAAGTCATTCGGCTGGAGGATTACCCCCAGCCTGATCTACATTTTGCTCACTTCCTCTCTCACCCTCAGCCTCCTCCTCGCTTTGCTCTTCGTCTTGGGGAGCCAGATCGACCATCCAGGAGAAGTCCTCCTCGGGGTAACGCTTCTTGAGCTCGGCCAAGAGATCCCTGTGAGCATTTACATAAGCGCTGGCCTCCCTTGTTACCGCCTCTTCCTTTTTCGCTTTGAGCTCCTCAGTGAGGTGAGCAACTTCACTAGCCGGGAGCGCCTGAACTTCTTTAAGAACATGATCTCGCTCGGCCAGAACATGAGCCTGCTCGGCCAGCTTATCCTCATAGAACTTCATCCGCCCCTCAATTTCAGATATGTAGTTCTGAGCGGATGAGAGTTGGGATCGGAGGGAAGCCACTTCATGACCCATCTTCTCGACCTCCTTACCCAGGCGGTGAGCCTTCTCCCTGACAATGTGCTGATTCACCAAGCACTCCACGTTCAGGCTCATGGATCGGGTCAGGATGTCATCAAGATTGTCCGGGGACAGCTTGTCCCGATCCTCCCGAAGGCAGATAGAAGCCCCAAGAACCTTAGCCAAACCCGGATTCTCCAGAACAATTCGGTTCTTCTCCAGGGAATGGATCAGCACCTGAGCACCGCGGGAGAGGGTCCTTGAGGTAGGTTGGGATGGACCCCCTTCCGCACTCGAAATAACTGGAGGAGGTCGAGGCGGCTCTTCTTGGCGAGGAGGAGATCGGATCACTTCTACCTCGGGGATCGGCTGCCCTGAAGGTTGAGATGAGGCCCCTTGCATTCCCTCAGCTTCATGCCTGGGTGTCTGGAGCAGCTCGGATCGCTTCATCTCCCGCACTTTTCGGGAGACCTCTCTCTTTCGCTTTTGGCTCTCCTTGGAAGCTTCATCGCTTGCCATACCTGCACAAAGAAGAGGTCAGTGAGATCGCTAAGGTCCAAAGATCTGAGATATAGAAAAATACCGATGCCGAGGTCAGAGAGCTGAAGCCCACGATCTTCGCCAGTGATCAACTCCATTGTCCAGTGATGCAGTTCGACAGTCACTGCATCCAAACAAGAGAATTTCTCTCTGGACGCCTGATCTTTCAGCTCCATCACCATTAGGCCTTCTTCCCTATTTAGGGTGAGGCGCTTCGGAAGTATGGGGCCCTGGTGCGGCCAGCTGCGAGGGAAACCTTCAAAGCCGTTCGAAATTTTGCTCTAAGGATAAAGAAGCGGTTCTTCCAATTCTTCAGGGAGGAAGGCAGATCGGTAAAAAGCCCACAATGTGGTTTCTCCTGGAAGAACCAATACTCGTCGTCCTTTCGATGAGTTAATCTATGTAGTTCGGCGAATACCTTAGCTGTAGGACGGAGTCCCTTAGCTCGACAGAGGCCTCGGAAGGCTACTAGGATCCGCCACGAGTTCGGGTGAACTTGGGCGATGCACACTTGGTGAAATTTTAGGACTTCCTTGAAGAAGTCATCGAGAGGGAACCGCAGTCCAGCTTTTAATTGCTCTTCGTATACCATGATCATGTCGTTCTCTTCGAAGAAGTGATCAGCTCGAAGATCATCGTGACACTTAATCAGCTAGTATGAATCAGGCCGGATGTTGTGCTACTGGCTGAACGACTGCAGGTCGGTTTCTTGCAGGATTGATGGCAGCTCGTCCATGGGAAGATTTTCTCTCCCTGAAGAAGGTACATGCCTTGATGGTGCTGCTTGCCCCCGAGCTGGAACGGAGACCCTAGGAGGTTCAGGTCGCACGCTTTGTCCGACTACCTCTACTTCATCAGACGACCACGAGATCTGAACGAAAGGAGCTTGCCGCTCATTGACCCTCAGCACGGCTCACTTTCAAAGGAAACAAAGAGTTTAAACTAAAAGAAGGATCAAAACCCTTACTGGACCTTGATCGGTGTTGGAAGGACTTGAAAAATTGAGAGGATTTTGGAACCGCTCGCGGGATGCTGAAAATGACATAAGAGAGCAGCTGGCTGACCCGTCCCCTATTTATACCCGTCTGAGCATTTAATGCTCATAGTGTTCCAGGCGGTGCATCGGTTAACGGGATTCGCTAGCTTTTCTGACACGTACCATGAATATTCGAGAAATTCCATCGGTGAATTAAGGCGGATCGGTTAAGGGTTGTTCAGTTAGGGACCAGATCGGATAAACACATCAGAGATCGAAAAATAGTTAACGCAACAATTATAAAAATGATAGTTGTCAAAATAAAATTTTATTTCCGAAAAGGTCGGATTACATCATTTGGGTGATCTCTAGGGATCGGATTACATTAAAGGTCGGACTACATCACTTGGGCGATCTCTAGAGATCGGATTACATTGAAAGTAAAATTACATCATTTGGGCGATCTCTAGAGATCGGCAGTACATCCCATATAATAAAGACCTATGTCAAAGCCTAGTCTCGTGGCTGAGTCAAAAGATGTGTTAGACCAACCATCGACATCGGACAGATGTAAAGCTCAGATGGGGGAACTATGACTCTCATGAGGATGAGAGAGGTCGTCATTAATGTTATTGCTCGGAACCGAGCCGCTGTCGGGACACCCAATGTGGTGAGAAGCCAAATGAACTTCAAAGCGCAGTCACCAATGGTAAGGGAAATATTAGCAGTCTTCTTGCCCGAAGTCAGTTCGCCGACTATATCGATCGAACGATTCGAGATCGACACGATCGAAGTCCTCCATCCAGGTCGGTAAGTTAGTCCGGTTCTCCCACTGTCATTAAATGAGGTTATCATAATTCTCTGATCACCGGGGTCATAAATTTTCAGTCGGGGAATAAGAAGAACAATTAGAAAAAGATCAAAAGCCACTATCATGGCCGGGACTACTGCCGGAGCAGTTAGAACAGGAATTCTGAGAAGGAAGTGGAGAAAATCAAATGCGGGGGGCTTCCCGGTTGAAGGTATATATATAGGAAAAATCCGAGCATTTATTGCAAGCAGAAAATGAAGTGGATGCCTCGGAAATCGAAGAAATAAATGCTTTGATTGAACTGAACCAGAAAGAGGAAAAGACCGGAGCGGGAGAGATCGGAAGAGAGGAGCCCGGCATGGGAGATTGCAAAAGGATCATGTTGGAAAGACCGAAAAGGAGGGGAGGTCGAAAAACAAAGGGAAAAAGACAACTTCCGCTAACTGTCGTCATGATCAGAGCCGAGGTAGTTAAAGCATTGCAGACGAAATCTCCACCGCACGCCCCAGAATCGCCCGCATTACTGACATGAGCCAGAGTATGTCATAACAGTGCTGTACATCCTAATGTCCACCGTTGATCTTACTTGTAAGGACGAGCTCGGAGCCCTTGGATCAAAGAAGAAGATGACAAGACCAGCACCTTTCACTCCTAGCCCTCGGATCGTTCTTGACAAGAAATTTTGGGCCGTCAGATTAGAAGAGAGAAAGGACAAATATTTCGGAAGGGATCTCAGCCGTCCGTTCTGATTCTCTTTAATTCCTGAGCCTTAGATCGTGTCCTTTAAAATCTTAACCCTCCATCTCCCTCAAAACAAATCCTGACCCTTCATGGGGAGCACCCGGTTCCTATAAATACCTGCATGAAAACTGTTCAAGGGAGGATAAAAAAGAAAAGGGTGGTGACTATAGCAGAAGAACTCTGAAACTTAATTCAGTTCGTTACTCTGCTATTTTTAAGAAAAACTTTTGAAACCAGTTTTCCGAAGTGTTTTCTTGCAAAGGGATTTTTGAATACTGAAACTCTCTATTTTCAGTTCATTCATTATCCTGTGACGCTCTCACTTTCAGTTCTTTGTTATCTTTATTTCCACTCTCATTGTCCAAGCTCAACTTCATTTAAACTCGGTTATTATTTTGACCCGATTGCATTTTAGTGAAGCATCCTTCATTTCAAGGCGAACCTTAGCTCTCAGGCTATCAGCCCGCAGTCCTATTATGTTTTGTGATTCTGTAGTTAGTTCAATAGAATCAACTCCCTACAGGTGAGTGCTCATATTGCCATTTTATTAAGTGCTCGTTCTTGTTTTACGTATTTCCTTTGTTCTTTTTATGTATTTAATTTTCTCCAAGTTTATGTTGCGCTAAAGAACACGAAAAAGGTTATTCTCGAGTTTACTTCCTTGTTGATCAGTCCGTTCTTTTTGTTAATCTTTGTTATTTCTGAATGTAAGTCTTTTAGTCCCGAGTAGAGTATAAGTGGTTGGATAAAACGTAGGTAACTGTATCTTAAGGGTCTCTTTAAAATAATGAAAGGTCTAAATAATAAGTCAGGAAAATAGTAAGGCCGAATCACTAGAATAACACAAAAAACAATTGGGTAAGACGTCACAAGGCAAAGTAAGACCGAACCTTAGATAAATAAATGGAATAGATCGGGTATCAAAAGGTACTGGTAAGGCGACCATATAGGAAGGTCGAAAAATTCGGTCTGGTATCCCCTGTCTAGTCACAAGGTACCCATGAATCAAAAGAAGCCTTATTCCGATCCCCGGCGTCTTTGAATGCCAAAACCCTTAGTTCTAGGCTTTTGTGATGTGTGCTGTAATCAAATTTCGAGAGATCGGAAAAGTTCTTATCCGATTCCTATTAAAATAAAAGAGATCGGAGGAGAGTTCTTATCCGATTCTCAAACCAAAATTTTAACAAATATTTAAAAGAGATCGGAGGAGAGTTCTTATCTGATTCTGAATCCTAAATTTTAACAAATATTTAAAAGAGATCAGAGGAGAGTTCTTATCCGATTCTCAATCCTAAATTTTAACAAATATTTAAAAGAGATCGGAGGAGAGTTCTTATCCGATTCTCAAGCCTAAAAATTTTAATAAATATTTTAAGGAGAACGGAGGAGAGTTCTTATCCGATTCTCAAGCCTAAAAATTTTAGTAAATATTTTAAAGAGATCGGAGGAGAGTTCTTATCCGATTCTCAAGCCTAAAAATTTTAATAAATATTTTAAAGAGATCGGAGGAGAGTTCTTATCTGGTTCTCAGCCAAAATTTTCATAAATATTTAAAGAGATCGGAGGAGAGTTCTTATCCGATTCTCAACCAAATTTTTCATAAATATTTAAAGGAGATCGGAGGAGAGTTCTTATCCGATTCCCAAATTAAATTTTAACAAATACGTAAAATGATCCCCTAAAATAAAACTAATACGCAATAGCAACTCATTAAGGTTGTCTCATTTACTTGTGTATCTAGGTAATCCGAATTAGTGAAAAATCAAATATTCCTTTTTGTCAAAAGGATTAACATTTCCATTCAAATCCTCCTAACTATCAATTCTAATTTATAAAGAACGTGAAGTTAAATCTGCTTACCCTCATTAAGGGACGAGGTGGGGTGCCTAACACCTTCCCCACCCGTTCACGGACCCTGAACCTAGAATCTCTGTTTTTGAAGTGGTTTCATTTTAATTTATTTTCGCAAATGGTTTTCTTTAATTTTCCTCAAAATTAAAGTGGCGACTCCTCTCTCTTTCCCACTTCGGTGAGGGTTCATTCAGGCGACCGCAAAACACCTTGCGACAGCTTGGCGACTCCACTGGGGACGATACGACTTAACCTCGGTCCAGAGGTCCAAAAGTAGATTTAATTTTGTGATCAAATCATAGTTAGGTGGGCTCACTCCGCAAAATTTTATACGTTAATTATTGTTATTCCTGCTAACTGTTTTGCTAGTCTTGCTTGTTTTACTTCCTACAGCACTCTTCGTTTAAAAGAAAAAAAAAAGAGAAAATTTCCCCTTGTTTTGGGAAGAGGTAAGGGTGTCCCTTCACACACTGAACACTCACATAATGTCCTCACACACTTCAGCCCTATACCCCGGCTTTCTTACCCTTTTAGGAAAGTAAGAGGGGGTCATGTAGCGGTACCCGTGGGTTTTACCCCGTTTGTATCCGTGAAGACTTCTGCTCAAATTGAAACTCGTTCTATTCACTATGATACCCATGGAACTTTCCCAACAGTATCATGGGGGATAGAATGGGGCTCTACTGTTTACAGTAGGGGCAATTTGGGAACCTATGGCTTTTAGAAAATTAGACCTTGAGCTAAACTATCATGATAGCTGGAAGCCGTAGCAAGCTACCTTATAAGATAGAACTATCCAATTAGGTAGCACCTAGCCGTTACTAGGACTCTCCTTATTTTAGGACAAAATGGGCATACTTACTCTTACCCTATTCTGCTTGTGTTTTATTTAGTTTTTATTTTTTAGGGTAATTTTGAATCATACTGTTAAGAAAACCTACACACTTTCCTACTTTGATAAATGTGTAGGTGTCACTCTGCCAATAGTATAATTCAAGATTACATGAATTTATCCTACTAATAAGTTTTTCCCGCAGGCATCACCAAATTAAGGTCTGTAAAAGGATAAGCATCATTTTTTTTTTACATGGCATCCTCGAGTCAGTCGGCAGTAGAAGTTCTTAAATCAGAACAGAATGCTAAACCATGGCCCAAAAATAGTTCAGTGCCCCTACAAAGTGAACTAGCTCATTACCTCCATTGGACCTGAGCAAGATTGAAGTCAGAATGAACTGTCTCGAGGGTCTGGCCAATGGTTGGAAGTCATTTCCCGATCAGGTCAAAGCACAATTTGAGAAGAAATATGGGAAGATTGCAACCTTGATGCGAGTTAAAGTTCAAGTCCCGGCACTAAAGGCCATATTGCCAGTTTGGAATCCTAAGTTTGGGGTGTTCTCTTTTAACGACATCGATACTGCTCCCACTATGGAAGAATATCAAGCATTGCTAGAAATCCCTTATGCGGCACAGAATCGGATTTACCTACACCTCGAGCATAGGCAGACCTGGAAATGGTTCGCACATATGCTGGGGATTCCACCAGAAGAAGCAAAGGCGAGGGAAGTTGTCAAAGGAAACACGCATGGATGGTATTGGACTTATCTCAAGAAGGGGTTAGATCAATACATCCAAGATTAACAGTGGGATCAAGCTTCATTGATGCTAGCTTTAGCAGTCTACGGCCTGATCTTGTTCCCTGGACCTTCCGGAATCATAACTTGCGGTGTTGTGGAAATGTTCTGGGCAGTGGAAAAATAGAAGGTCAATCCAGTACCGGCAATTCTTGACGATACTTTCTTAACCCTTACTTACTGCAGACAACAAGGCAAGGGGTCCATTAAGTGTTGTTCTCAATTGTTGTATCTCTGGATTATCAGTCATATGTGTCCTGTGGAGACAAAGGGATTGACTTGGTACCCTGACCAGCCTCTCATCGAGAAAATGACCCGATTAGTAATCAGCCCGAAGGATGAGCTGCAGTGGCAAGAATGGATTTTGAGCTTCAATAGCCATGACTGCTGCTGGAGGAAGTTGTGGACGTTAGGTCAATCCATTTTGGTCGGCACGGGGGATGATCAATCAGTATCCCTAATCGGAGTGACTCGATACACAAGTTACACTCCGGCATTAGTAATGAGACAATTCGGCTCAATACAGTTCAGAATCAACATCAAAGAATACCACCAAAGACATTTCTACCATGAGCTCAAGGAAGAGGAAGGGTTGAAAATAGCTCGCAGATCTTGGGAAAACATCACTCTGATGGAGAGGTCGCCTAAAGGCCCGAGTGCCACGGACGGTTATCTTAAATGGAGGGCTGACAGGGATCAAGAACACCTGACTGCAGAGCCATCAAAACTCAAAGACGGCAACCCTCTCCAAAATGTCCTTTCAGAAGAAGATGGTGATCGTTTAGCCAACTCCCTACAAAAGGCAAACACCGAAAACTCGCAACTGCAAGAATAAATAAAGCAGTTGGAGGACCAACAGCAGAACCTTAAAAGAAAAGTGAGAAGGCACAGGGAAGAGGCAAGGGCCGAAAAGATGGGGTTTGAAGAGCAAGAGATACGGTGGGAAAAGGAAAAAAGCTCTCTTCAAGCTATAATAAAAGAAGCAGAAGTACAGAATAGCAAGCTTCAGGAGAAAATGAAATATCAGGAGATACTCATGGAAGAATATAAACAAGAAACCAAAAAGAAGAAGCTTGAACTGAAGGAACAAGCACTGCTTATCAATGATATTCTGAAAGAATGTGCTAAAGAAAGGAAGGAAAAAGAAAGACAAGCTGCTCTCTATCAGGAGCGGAAAGAGAATGTTGACCAACTGAAGAGAATGATAGCACAGGAAAAATAAGAACTCCTACCTGAATCCGAATATGCTCTAAAAGTGTTCAACCCTGCCAGACAGGAAGAAAGGTTATGTGAGTATCTTAGAAAATGTAATTTCATTATAAAGAACCTCTCTGAGCCTAGGCCGATGTAAAAAATGCTGTGTATGAATTATTCAGTTAATAGAATGATTTTTGGGCCATTGTTTAGCAAAATTATGAATGAATAGTATGACTATCGTAGGAACCCCCTCGCTAGGGTTATGCAAAAAATTGGATGTGCCATATGGACAGGTATCATAGATGCGCATTCAATCCAGTCATTCACAGTCAGACTATCGAACGATGCCATGATAAAATTGATGGAATTATCCTTCTGCAGATTTCATTTTGGCTCCCAAATGCCACTCTATCCTTTGTCCGAACCAGGACCTTTAGTTTTTTTTATGAAATTCAAAAATTCATTAAAAGCTATTTTTACTTCCCTACAGAAAATCAACATTGCTTCAAACAAAGCAAGTATGACCAGGCACACGGTTCAACCCAAACGAGTGTACTTAACAAGATCACGAATAAGAAGGCTAATGGAAGACCAGGAACAAGTTCAGAACCTATAAGGGCAAGTGTCCGAGCTAAAAGATCAGGTCTCAGAACTTATGAGACTAATGAGGGAGATGTCCCAGAATAAATCTGCTTCATAACCTAACTTACCACTACCTCCCCCACCACCTACAATAATTGACCCTCATCAGGCTTCAACCTCTTTTACCTTTTAGTCACCTATCCCGAATCCGACAATCACTGTCAACCCGGCTACCATAAGTAATGAACTACCTTTCTCCCACTACCCAACCATCTCAAATGCCGACCCATACCCTTCAATACTAATTCCTCCAGTTCACTCCACCCCTCATCTCCCAACTGGGGGAGCATTTCATGCAGTAGGAGGAGAAAATAGGACCAGGGAAAATGAGAAGCTGTCTGCTCTAGAGGAGAGATTGAGAGCAATAGAGGGGCTAAACATGTATGGTTCATTCAATGTGGCATCACTGAGATTGGTGCCAGACGTGGTGGTGCCGCCCAAGTTCAAAATCCCGGACTTCGACAAGTACACCGGGAACTCAGACCCCCGCATTCACCTGGCAATCTACATTACCAAAATGTCTGCCTTGACAGAAGATGATAGACTTCTCATCCATTTCTTTCACGAGAGTCTCTCCGGGGCAACCCTGAGATGGTGCATACAGTTGGACAGGAGCAAACTGCGCTCCTGGAAGGATTTGGCTAATGCTTTCCTGAAGTAGTATAAATTTAACTGCGATGTAGCCCCCACGAGGAGAGACCTCCAAAACCTAGTGCAGAGAGACAGGAAAAGCTTCAAGGAATATGCCCTGAGATGGAGAGAAAAGGCTGCAAAAGTATAACCGACAATGAGCTATGCTCCCTATTCATCGAGACATTGAAGGCTCCTTATTTCAATCTGATGATTGGAAATACCTCCAACAGCTTCTCGGATATTATCCAAGCCGGTGAGAGGATAGAAGCTAATTTAAGGATGGGGCGACTGCAGGAGTTGGCCGAGAACCCTGCGAAGAAGACTGCCAGTTTTGGCAAGAAAAAGGAGGGTGATGTGCATTCCATCACCCGGCAGAACAATTGCTCCCCGCTTCCTCAAAATAACTACCGGCCATATCTTCCCCCTCATGGCCAAACAGTTGCCAACATTCCTCCCCCTTTCCCAAATTATCCTCACCCACGCCCCCAGTATCCACCACCTACAAATTACCAACCCAGACCACCTCTACCACCTGCTCAACCTAGACCACCTCAAAACAACCCGAGACCACCAAGAAATCCTGATCCACCTCTTCCCCTGCCACTCAGCGAAATATACCGATACCTTGTCGGTATAAACCAGATAGTACCGGTTCCCCTTGACCCAATTCAGCCACCATACCCTAGGTCGTATGATGCCACTGCCCGGTGTGAATATCATGGAGGGGCACAAGGGCATTCAACGGATAACTGTGGGGCACTCAGAAGGAGAGTGCACGCTTTAATTAGGAATTGGTGGTTGAAGATTGAGGGAAATGGTTCCCACCCCAATGTTACCTCAAACCCGTTGCCCAATCATAATACGGGCAATGGTGTAAACATGACAGAGTCAGACGGAGAAAGGTTGGCACCAGAGGTAGACAAGCTGATTCCTCACTTTGAGGAAATTTTTAGAATGGCAGTAAGGGAAGGTTACCTCCACCCTCAAGTCTCAGAACATGAGGTTGAAACGGGATGCCCTTATCATGGAGGAGCAGCTGGCCATGAGCTGCAAAATTGTGAAGAATTTAAGTAAGAGGTCCAGAACTTATTGTCCCTCAAAGTTCTAACAGGCCAGGTAAAGCCAAAAATGGAGGGCGGAGTAAATACAGCTCAACTTGGCCAAAACACCTCCACCCATAATCACAGAATTACTTTCTCACCCCCAGTATCCTCACCTCCAGTGACAATCATCCGAACCCCGCCTCAGCTCCCTGTCACAAACACCCATGCCATACCTTGGAATTATAATTTCCAAGTTTTCACCCAAGGAGCGTCAAGCAGTACATCGGCTCCTAATCTTGCTTCACCTTCAGCACCTCCAAAACCGTGCTTCACTCCTCATGAGCATTTCAAAATGACTTATGCCGGACCTACCAGCAGTACTACTCCCCAGGCTAATCCTCAGCCCGTCGCTGCCACAAAATCCTCCCCACCTGAGCAAGAAGTCGAGTTTATAACTCGGAGTGGGAGATGTTACGGGAACGAAGAAAAAGAAAAGAAGAGAGGGAAAGTAAAAATGGGAGAGCCCCAAGAGAATACAGGAGAGGAGGTTGAGAAAACAGAGAAAGTAGAACCTATCGGACCAAGAGAGGAAGAGGAGCTGCTGCTTCAAATAATGAAGCAAAGTGAGTATGATGTGGTTGAGCAGTTAAGGAAGACACCCACCAGAATTTCACTATTGTCGCTGATTCTGAGCTCTGAGGTGCACCGTCAAGCCTTGCAAAAAATCCTGGATCAGGCCTTTGTGAACCCCGACATCACACCGGGGCAGTTTGAGAAGATAGTGGAACAAATCAAGGCATCCAGTTTTGTCACCTTTTCTGAAGAAGAGATAGACCCTGCAGGCTTAACGCACACTAAAGCTTTGCATGTGACAGTGAAATGTAAAGGTTGTATAGTGGCCAAGGTTCTTATTGATAATGGATCAGCGCTCAATGTACTGCCTAGTGCCACCTCGGCCAGGCTGCCGGTTGACCTATCGAATATACGTCAGAGTGCTATGGTGGTAAGAGCCTTTGACGGTATAAGGAAAGAAGTGCTGGGAGACATCGACTTGCCACTCCAAATTGGCGCATGCACCTTCAACGTCACATTCCAAGTGATGAACATTGAACCGGCCTACACTATGTTGCTGGGGAGGCCTTGGATCCATTCAGCGAATGCCGTTCCCTCAACTCTGCACCAGAAGATAAAGTACATTATGGACGGCAAAATCATCACTTTGAGAGGGGAAGAAGCCATATTGGTCACCAAGCCGTAATCATTTCCTTATGTGGAAGCTGCTGAGGAGTCATTGGAAAGCTCCTTCCAAGCCCTCGAATTACAAGAAACTATCTCGAAAAATGAAGGGGCTATGGCTATGGTAGCCAAAGTGATGTCAAAGAATGGCTATGAAGAGGGCAAAGGCCTAGGCGCCGCATTACAAGGGATTGTTGAACCTATACCGGCTATCCAGAAGGTGGGCCATTGCGGTTTGGGTTATGAGGAAGATGCCCTCATGGATGGG
Organism: Hevea brasiliensis; assembly: GCF_030052815.1. NCBI lineage: Eukaryota > Viridiplantae > Streptophyta > Magnoliopsida > Malpighiales > Euphorbiaceae > Hevea > Hevea brasiliensis. Next base: position 50,842,471 of record NC_079496.1, read on the forward strand.
CGATTCTGGATGAGGAACAGACTTCGGGATCAAAGATTTGATCAGAAAATCGGGAGGATGAAGGTAGTCCTAAGAATCACGGAAGTATTCACTAAACCGGTCATTGAAAATCTGGCAGAGGTTGAAGAATCACCCGATGAACCATCCACCGATGTCATCCACTTGGATTCCTTGTATGAGGCTCTGGTCTCGCCAATAACTGAAGGGCAAGAACTGGACAATTGGACAGCAAAGGACATCTCTGTACTTAATTTTGAGTAAAGTACTTCTGGTTATCTACACTTGATCATTTTATCCATGGTGGCAAGTGTAATATTGTAAATGGACCCTTTTCTTATGTCATAAATGTTAATGAATTAATAGCGCATTTTATATCCAATTCTTTTCTTTTTCCTTTCCTTTCGAATTCCATCCTTATAATATATTCTATTTTCGTTCATTCAGGACCATTCATCAATTAGCACCTAATAATTCAATAGACTCAGAAATTCCTTTGGTTAATTTTGAAATCCCCATAACTGCCATTACTTCAAATGATTCTGAGGTAGAACTCACAGAGGAAAGGGATGAAAGAGATGAACCTTCCCTAGTGCCTTGTGGGGACGAAACGCGCACCATAAACTTAGGCACGGAAGAAGTGAAAAGGAACTTAAGGTTGTGGAGAATGAAGAATCAGAAGATATGATCAGTTTGCTCAAAGAATTCCTGGATGGATTTTCATGGAGCTATGACGATATGATTGGTTTGGACCCCCAGATAGTGACGCACAAAATTCCTCTAATTCCGGGGACAATCCCGGTAAAGCAGAAGCTAAGAAGAATGAACCCTGACACGCTACTCAAAGTTAGGGATGAGGTCAAGAAACAGTATGATGCTGGGTTTCTGGAAGTAGTCAAATATCCCTAATGGATAGCTAACGTTGTCCCGGTAATGAAGAAGGATGGGAGAGTTAGGGTGTGCGTTGATTACAGGGATCTTAATAAAGCGAGCTTGAAAGATGATTTCCCTCTCCCTCACATTGATGTGTTAGTAAACAATGCAGCAGGATTGGGCAGGTGTTCGTGTATCGATGGGGCATCGGGATACAATCAAATCCCAATGGACGAGGGAGACAAGGAGAAAACTGCCTTTATCACCCAATGGGGGGTGTTTTGCTATCGGGTCATGCCTTTCGGGTTGAAGAATGCTGGTGCCACCTACCAACGCGCTATGGTTACATTATTCCATGATATGATGCATAAAGAAGTGGAGGTGTACGTGAATGATATGATCATCAAATCCAGGGGAGAAGAGAGCCATCGCAGGTGATGAGGAAAGTATTTGAGAGACTCAGGAAATATCAGCTGAAACTGAACCCTGCCAAGTGCATATTCGGAGCTAGATCTAGGAAATTGTTGGGATTCATAGTGAGCGAGAAGGGAATAGAAGTTGATCCAGACAAAGTCCGAGCCATTCAAGAGATGCCATCCTCAAAAACAGAAAGGGAGGTGCGCAGTTTCTTAGGGAAATTGAACTACATATCAAGGTTTATTTCCAATCTCACCGCTAAGGCTGAGCCTATTTTTTGGCTACTCTGAAAAAACAACACCACTCAATGGGATTCAGTTTGTCAAGAGGCTTTCGAGAAAATCAAGCAGTATCTGTCCAACCCACCAGTACTGGTTCCGCCGGTGGCAGGTAGGCCTCTGATTCTGTATATGGTAGTCCAACAAAGCTCAATGGGATGTGTTTTGGGGCAACATGATGATACCAGTCTGAAGGAAAGGGCTATTTATTACCTGAGCAAAAAGTTCAATGATTGTGAGTCAAGGTACTCTTTCCTAGAGAAAACTTGCTGCGCATTAGCCTAGACAACAAATCGTCTCAAGCACTACATGTTGAATCACAAGACATGGTTCATTTCCAGGATGGATCCTATCAAGTATGTATTCGAAAGCCCATTCCTGCCGGGAAGGATAGCCAAGTGGCAGGTCATACTATCTTAATATGACATTGTCTATATGACCCGGAAAGCAGTAAAAGGTAGTGTGATCGCTGACCTCCTAGCAGAAAACCTTATCCAGGATTATGAAGCTCTGGATTTTGAGTTCCCTGATGAGCATATTAACGAAATAGATTGCAGAAAAGAAGAGCCAGCTGATGTATGGGAAATGTTTTTCGACGGAGCTGTCAATTTATCCGGTAAAGGAATCGGAGCTGTATTGGTATCCCTGATGGAAAACACTTTCCGATAGCTATCAAGTTGAGATTTGACTGCACCAACAACGTCGCAGAATATGAAGCTTGTGTAATGGGTTTACAAGCTGCTATCGAAATGAAGGTCAGGAAGTTAGAGGTATATGGAGACTCAGCCCTGATCATTTATCAAGTCAAAGGAGAATGGCAAACCAAGGATCCGAAGCTAATCCCATATCAGAAGTACTTACTGGAGCTGATTAAGAAGTTAGAAGAAATCTCTTTCACTCACCTTAGTCGAGACAAGAATCAATTTGTAGACACGTTGGCCACCTTGGCTGTTATGGCTCAAATGGAAGAATGGCAGACAACTCAGGTATTAAGGATTAAAGCAAAGAGTGAGCCAGCATACTGCTTCATGATCGAAGAAGAACCTGATGGTAAACCTTGGTACCATGACATCTTGCTTTACATCAGAACCAGAAAATTCCCCTCAGGGGCGAGCAAAAATGAAAAAAGGATGATTCAGATATTAGCATTGGGATACTTCCCCAGTGGAGAAACCCTATAGAAGAGGAGCTCCAACGGCGAATTGTTGAGATGTGTGGATGCAAAAGAGGCAAAGAGAATCCTTTTCGAGACTCATGAGGGAAACTGTGCAACCCATGCCAATGGGCATATGATGGCTAAGCAAATCATGAGACGGGGGTACTTTTGGACTACCATGGAAAAGGACTGCGTCGAGTATTTTCGAAAGTGCCATAAGTGCCAAATCTACGCGGATCCGATAAATGTTCTGCCTCACCAACTGTTCAACCTCGTTTCACCATGGCCTTTCGCAATGTGGGGCATCGATGTGATTGGTCCCATCAACCTTAAGGCGTCCAATGGGGCATAGATTTATCCTGGTGGCTATCGATTACTTTTTTAAATGGGTCAAAGCGACATCATATGCCCACATTACATAGAACACATTCCTCAAATTCCTCAAAAATAATATCATCTGCCGGCATGGCCTCCCCAATGAAATCGTCACAGACAATGCCAATAATTTGAATGGTCTGAAGATTCAGAAGTTATGTGATCAATACAAAATTTGACATCTCAATTTCTCACCATACAGTCCCCAGATGAATGGAGCAGTGGAAGCCGCAAACAAAAATCTCAAGAGAATAATCCAGAAAATGACAGTCACTTGTAAGGATTGGCATGATATGCTTCCCTACGCCCTTCATGCATACCAGACTTCTGTAAGGACATCAACTGGGGCAACCCATACTCACTGGTCTACGGGATGGAAGCTGTACTGCCTATTGAGGTAGAAATTCCTTCTTTAAGAATTCTGAAAGAATCAGGGGTTGATGAGTCGGAATGGATCCAGTAAAGGTTGGACAAGTTAAATTTGCTAGATGAGAATAGGCTAGCGACGGCATGTCACGGGCAGTTATACCAAAGAAGAATGGCTAGGGCATTTAACAAAGGTGTTCGCCCACGTGAGTTTCAACCGGGGGACCTAGTCCTGAAGAAAGTGCTTCCGAATCAAAACGATCCCCGGGGTAAATGGTCACCAACCTACGAGGGACCCTATGTGGTCAAAAAGGCATTTTCTGGTGGGGCCTTGATCTTGAAGCACATGGACGGTGAAGAATTTCCAAGACCTGTGAATACTGACACCGTCAAGAGATACTATGCCTAAAAAAAAAAAAAAAAAAAGAGTAGGGGTGAAAACCCGAAAGGGCGCTCTTAGCAAAATGTGTAAAAGAAGGCGAAAACCCTGGAAGGGCGCTTTCTGTAAAATGAGTGAAGGATGAAAACCTGAAAGGGCGTCCTGAAAGAGTGAGCTAAAAAAAAAAAATCGAGGGGTGAAAACCCGAAAGGGCATCCCAAGAACCAAAAGGGAGAAATAAGGAATGGGGCATGAAATCGAGAATAGAAATAAACCGTCATGGCATGAGGCTTCAGAGTACTTGAAATAATGGCAGTTAAGAGACTTCAAAGCTAACTATAAGGAATGTGTGAGATCTACCCTTATACCTTTTTCTTTGAAACTGTATCGTTGTTTCTTTAAACCATAATAAAGTCATACTTTCTTTGTGTTTATCTCTTTGCTTTTATCTTTCCTATACTCATTTTTTAATATTGTTCTTCTTCAATCTCTTTATCTAATGCGCTATTAATCATTTAAAATTTTGCCATAAGATTAGGATTTGAAAATTGATAATCTCACGTACTTTGCTATGAGATTTCTAGGAAATGGCCTAAAAAAAAAAAAACAACAAGAGGTGAAAACCTAGAAGGGCGCTTCTAGTCAAATGGACGAAAGGAAAGTGAAAACCCGCAAGGGCGCTTTTCTCAAAATAAGAAGAAAGTCAAAAACAGAAAAGGGGCATCCGAAGAAAGGAGGCCGTAGGTCAAATCTTGTAACTCGTCCTCCATTAATCATTGGCCTTCGGGATCCTGTTAAGTACACTTCATCGAGGAAGAACTTCTCGTGTCAGGATTAGACTTGCTTTGTAAGTTGATTTTTAATTTTTCAGTATTTAAATTTCCTGTTAATCAACCTTTGGTTCCTTGATCTAAGTTGATTTAGCATTTTAAATTTTCTGTCAATCAACCTCTGGTTCCTTGATCTAAGTTGATTTTAATTTTCAGCATTTTAAATTTCCTGTCAATCAACCTCTGGTTCCTTGATCTAAGTTGATTTTAATTTTCAGCATTTTAAATTTCCTGTTATCAACCTCTGGTTCCTTGATCTAAGTTGATTTTAATTTTCAGCATTTTAAATTTCCTGTTATCAACCTCTGGTTCCTTGATCTAAGTTGATTTTAATTTTCAGCATTTTAAATTTCCTGTTATCAATCTCTGGTTCCTTGATCTAAGTTGATTTTAATTTTCAGCATTTTAAATTTCCTATTATCAATCTCTGGTTCCCTGATCTAAGTTTATTTTAATTTTCAGCATTTTAAATTTCCTGTTATCAGCCTCTGGTTCCTTGATCTAAGTTGATTTTAATTTTCAGCATTTTAAATTTCCTGTTATCAATCTCTGATTCCTTGATCTAAGTTGATTTTAATTTTTCAGCATTTAAATTTCCTGTTATCAACCTTTGGTTCCTTGATCTAAGTTGATTTTAATTTTCAGCATTTTAAATTTCCTGTTAATCAACCTCTGGTTCCCTGATCTAAGTTGATTTTAATTTTCAGCATCTTAAATTTCCTGTCAATCAACCTCTGGTTCCTTGATCTAAGTTGATTTTAATTTTTTAGCATTTTAAATTTCCTGTCAATCAACCTCTGGTTCCTTGATCTAAGTTGATTTTCATTTTTCAGCATTTAAATTTCCTGCCAATCAACCTCTGGTTCCTTGATCTAAGTTGATTTTAATTTTCCTACATTTAAATTTCCTGTTAATCAACCTCTGGTTCCTTGATCTAAGTTGATTTTAATTTTCTAGCATTTTGATTGCCTGTTACCAACCTCAGGGTGTCGACCCTAGTAGGTTTTAGTTTCCTGACTTTAATGTCAAATTTCAAATTTTAATCACCCAAAATATGGGTCTAAATCTTTACATAATCCCTATAAGGAAATTTTTCCAGTAGGAATTATGTAAAGAGGGGCAGCTGTCGACACCATATTTTGGCCGATCCCTGAAATTTATAAACTTTAAAGCCGATCCCCAACATAGTCTCCCTTTGCCAAATAACCACATTTCCAATCTCTCCCTAAAAGGAATCTAGTCAAATACTAAGTTCCCATATCATTTAAAGCCCCACCGATCTCTCAAACCAATGGTCAAGTCCCCTGATCAGTCAATTATATTTCCGATCTTTCATGTCAAACGAGATTGAACCAACATTAGGCCTTCATGACACCAGTCTTATTGCCGATCTCTCATTTAAAAGTTTAGGAATAATAAAGTTAAGGTTTCGATCCAGTTTAATGATGATCCCGATCTTAAGTGTTCAAGTCAAATTTCCAATTTTAATCAAGTCCCGTTCAGCGTTGGTTCCCAGCCGATCTCATGCTTATTGTGTTTTCCGACCTCTTACACTTAGATTAATAATCACTTTTAGTTGTTTTTAATATGCTCAGACAATCAAGTGCTTAAGTAATTTAGAGATTTTCTGATCACATCCATTCACTGAACAAAAAGGGAATTTCATTTCATATTAAAATTTGTACAAGTCATTCGGCTGGAAGATTACCCCCAGCCTGATCTACATTTTGCTCACTTCCTCTCTCACCCTTAGCCTCCTCCTCGCTTTCCTCTTCGTCTTGGGGAGCTAGATCGACCATCCAGGAGAAGTCCTCCTCGGGGTAACGCTTCTTGAGCTCGGCCAAGAGATCCCTGTGAGCATTTACATAAGTGCCGGCCTCCCTTGTTACCGCCTCTTTCTCTTTTGCTTTGAGCTCCTCAGTGAGGTGAGCAACTTCACCGGCCCAGAGCGCCTGAACTTCCTCACGAACATGATCTCGCTCGACCAGAACATGAGCCTGCTCGGCCAGCTTGTCCTCGTAGAACTTCATTCGCCCCTCAATTTCAGATATGTAGTTCTGAACGGATGAGAGTTGGGATCGGAGGGAAGCCACTTCATGACCCATCTTCTCGACCTCCTTACCCAGGCAGTGAGCCTTCTCCCAGACGATGTGCTAATTCACTAAGCACTCCACGTTTAGGCTCATGGATCGGGTCAGGATGTCATCAAGATTGTTCAAGGACAGCCTATCCCGATCCTCCCGAAGGCAGATAGAAGCCCCCAGAACCTTAGCCAAACCCGGATTCTCCCGAACAGTTCGGTTCTTCTCCATGGAATGGATCAGCACCTGAGCATCGTGGGAGAGGGTCCTTGAGGTAGGTTGGGAAGGACCCCCTTCCGCACTCGAAACAACCGAAGAAGGTGGAGGCGGCTCTTCTTGGCGAGGAGGAGATCGGAGCACTTCTACCTCGGGGATCGGCTGCCCCAAAGGTTGAGATGTGCCCCCTTGCATTTCCTCAGCTTCATGCCCGGGTGTCTGGAGCAGCTCGGATCGCTTCATCTCCCGCACTTTCCGGGAGACCTCTTTCTTTCGCTTCCGGCTCTCCTTGGAAGCTTCGCCGCTTGCCATACCTGCACAAAGAAGAGGACAGTGAGATCGCTAAGGTCCAAAGATCTGAGATATATAAAAATACCGATGTCGAAGTCAAAGAGCTGAAGCCCGCGATCTTCGCCAGTGATCAACTCCATTGTCTAGTGATGCAGTTCGGCAGTCACTGCATCCGAATAAGAGAATTTCTCTCTGGACACCTGATCTTTTAGCTCCATCACCATCAGGCCTTCTTCCCTATTTAGGGTGAGGCACTTCGGAAGTACGGGGCCCTGGTGCAGCCAGCTGCGAGGGAAACCTTCAAAGCCGTTCAGAATTTTGCTCCTAAGGATAAAGAAGTGATTCTTCCAATTCTTCAGGGAGGAAGGCAGATCGGTAAAAATCCCACAATGTGGTTTTGCCTGGAAGAACCAATACTCATCGTCCTTTTGATGTGTTAATCTATGTAATTCAGCGAATACCTTAGCTGTAGGACAGAGTCCCTTAGCTCGGCAGAGGCCTCGGAAGGCTACTAGGATCCGCCACGAGTTCGGGTGAACTTGGGCGATGCACACTTGGTGAAATTTTAGGACTTCCTTGAAGAAGTCATCGAGAGGGAACCGCAGTCCGGCTTTTAATTGCTCCTCGTATACCATGATCATGTCGTTCTCTTCGAAGAAGTGATCGACTCGAAGATCACCGTGACACTTAATCAGCTCGTATGAATCAAGCCGGATGTTGTACTCTTGGCTGAATGACTGCAAGTCGGTTTCTTGCAGGATTGATGGCAGCTCATCCATGGGAAGATTTTCTCAGCCTAAAGAAGGTACATGCCTTGATGGTGCTGCTTGCCCCCGAGCTGGAACGGAGACCCTAGGGGGTTAAGGTCGCACGCTTTGTCCGACTACCTCCACTTCATCAGATGACCACGAGATCTGAACGGAAAGGGGGCTTGCCGCTCTCTGACCTCTGCGCCGCTCATTTTCAAAGGAAACAAAGAATTTAAACTAAAAGAAGGATTAAAACCCTTACCGGAGCTTGATCGGTGTCGGAAGGACTTGAAAAATGAGAGGATTTTGGAACCGCTAGCGGGATGCTGAAAATGACATAAGAGAGCAACTGGCTGACCCGTCCCCTATTTATACCCGTCTGAGCATTTAATGCTCACATTGTTCCAGGTGGTGCATCAATTAACGGGATTCGCTAGCTTTTCTGACACGTATCACGAATATTCCAGAAATTTCATCGGCTAGTTATAGATCAGTGAATTAAGGCGGATTGGTTAAGGGTTGTTCAGTTAGGGACCGGATTGGATAAACACATCAGGGATCAGAAAATAGTCAACGCAACAATCATAAAAATGATAGTTGTCAAAATAAAATTTTATTTCCGAAAAGGTCGGATTACATCATTTGGGCGATCTCTAGGGATTGGATTACAATAAAGGTCGGGCTACATCATTTGGGCGATCTCTAGGGATCGGATTACATTGAAAGTAAAGTTACATCATTTGGGCGATCTCTAGAGATCGGCAGTACATCCCATCTAATAAAGACCTATGCAAAGCCTAGTCTCGTGGCTGAGTCAAAAGATGTGTTAGGCCAGCCATCGATATCGAACAGATGTAAAGCTCAGATGGGGGAACTATGACTCTCATGAGGATGAGAGAGGTCGTCATCAATGTTATTGCTTGGAACCGAGCCGCTGTTGGGACACCCAATGTTGTGAGAAGCCAAATGAACTTCAAGGCGTAGTCACCAATAGTAAGGGAAATATTAGCAGTCTTCTCGCCCGATGTCAGTTCGCCGACTATATCGGTCGAACGATTCGAGATCGACACGATCGAAGTCCTCGATCTAGGTCGGTAAGTTAGTCCGGTTCTCCCATTGTCATCAAATGAGGTTATCATAATTCTCCGAACACCGGAGTCGTAAATTTTCAGTCGGGGAATAAGAAGAACAACCGGAAAAAGATCAAAAGCCACTATCATGGCCGGGACTACTGCCGGAGCAGTTAGAACAGGAATTGTGAGAAGGAAGTGGAGAAAATCAAATGCGGGGGGCTTCCCGGTTAAAGGTATATATATAGGAAAAATCCAAGCATTTATTGCAAGCAGAAAACGAAGCGGATGCCTCGGAAATCAAAGAAGTAAATGCTTTGACTGAACCGAACCAGAAAGAGGAAAAGACCGGAGCGGGAGAGATCGGAAGAGAGGAGCCCGACATGGGAGATCCGAAAAGGATCATGTTGGAAAGACCGGAAAGGAGGGGAGGTCGGAAAACAAAGGGAAAAAGACAACTTCCGCTAACTATCGTCATGATCAGAGCTGAGGTAGTTAAAGCGTTGCAGACGAAATCTCCATCGCACGCCCCAGAATCACCCGCATTATTGACATGCGCCAGAGTATGTCATGACAGTGCTGTACATCCTAACCTCCACTGTTGATCTTACTTGTAAGGACGAGCTCAGAGCCCTTGGATTAAAGAAGAAGATGACAAGACCAGCGCCTTTCACTCCTAGCCCTCGGATCGTTCTTGACAAGAAATTTTGGGCCGTCAGATTAGAAGAGAGAAAGGACAAATATTTTGGAAGGGATCTCAGCCGTTCGATCTTATTCTCTTTAATTCCTGAGCCTCAGATCGTGTCCTTTAAAATCTTAACCCTCCATCTCCCTCAAAACAAATCTTGACCCTTCATGGGGAGCACCCGGTTCCTATAAATACCTGCATGAAAACTGTTCAAGGGAGGATAAAAAAGAAAAGGGTGGTGACTATAGCGGAAGAACTTTGAAACTTAATTCAGTTCGTTACTCTGCTATTTTTAAGAAAAACTTTTGAAACCAGTTTTCTGAAGTGTTTTCTTGCAAAGGGATTTTTGAATACTGAAACTCTCTATTTCCAGTTCATTCATTATCCTGTGACGCTCTCACTTTCAGTTCTTTGTTATCTTTATTTCCACTCTCATTGTCCAAGCTCAACTTCATTTAAACTCGGTTATTATTTTGACCCCATTGCATTTTAGTGAAGCATCCTTCATTTCAAGGCGAATCTTAGCCCTCAGGCTATCAGCCCGCAGTCCTATTACGTTTTGTGATTCCGTAGTTAGTTCAATAGAATCAACTCCCTACAGGTGAGTGCTCATATTGTCGTTTTATTAAGTACTCGTTCTTGTTTTGCGTATTTCCGATTCTCAAGCCTAAAAATTTTAATAAATATTTTAAAGAGATCGGAGGAGAGTTCTTATCCGATTCTCAACCAAAATTTTCATAAATATTTAAAGGAGATAGGAGGAGAGTTCTTATCCGATTCCCAAATTAAATTTTAACAAATTCGTAAAATGATCCCCTAAAATAAAACTAATACGCAACAGCAACTCATTAAGGTTATCTCATTTACTTGTGTATCTGGGTAATCCGAATTAGTGAAAAATCAAATATTCCTTTTTGTCAAAAGGATTAACATTTCTATTCAAACCCTCCTAACTATCAATTCTAATTTATAAAGAACGTGAAGTTAAATCTGCTTACCCTCATTGAGGGACGAGGTTGGGTGCCTAACACCTTCCCCACCCGTTCACGGACCCCGAACCTAGAATCTCTGTTTTTGAAGAGGTTTCATTTTAATTTATTTTCGCAAATGGTTTTCTTTAATTTTCCTCAAAATTAAAGTGGCAACTCCTCACTCTTTCCCACTTCGGTGAGGGTTCATTCAGGCGATCGTAAAACACCTTGCGACAGTTGGAAATGGAATAATTAAAGTAATTATATCATGGGCCCTCCATTGAGACAATTATTTTATGAAATTTTAAATACTTGCATGTGATGCATTTAATTTGAAGAGATTTTCTTAAGAATAATTGTTAAGCATATGATGTTGTAAATATGTAAATAGTTGATGGCCAATAATGGATGTGCCTGAGGACATTAAAATTATTTGCATGTTTACTGGCTCAATGGTATCAACTTAACTAATGCAAGATAAATCAATAATGGATGTGCCTGAGATTTTGAGCATTAGGGGCTAGATAAATGATTGAACCTCACATGAGATGTGATGGGCAAGGAGTTGCTCACTTATAGTTTATTGTAATTCCAATAATGGATGTGCCTGAGGATGATCAATAAGACTATAAGAATTCAGTCACCCACTAGAAATCTATCCAACTAGGATTTTTGTTTCCTACTTTGGAAGTGTAGGATTCGCCAAGTTAGTAGGAGGACCAATTTGATTAAAAGACCATAATCATTTTGGTTAATTACTTGATACATTTACTAATTAATCTAGTTATTTTCTGCAGTTAATTTTATGATAATAATGAGCACACAACAACCACCACCATCCAATATCCTTGCAAGCATACTTGATCACAATAAGTTGACGGGACCTAATCTTTCTGATTGGCTAAGAAATTTAAAACTTGTCCTGAACCTAGAACGTATTGGATATGTTCTAGACTCAGAGGTTCCTCGTCCCTTACCTCCAGAGGCCAGTCAAGAGGAACATGACACTTTGGACAAGTGGAAGGAGCATGATATGAGAGCTAAGTGTTACACGCTTACTTCTATGAGTAATGAGTTACAGAAGTAGCATGAAAATACGCAAAGTGCAAATGAGATCCTCCTTGACCTATAAGAGTTGTATGGTGAGCATAGCAGGAATGCTAGGTATGAGATATCTAGGTAGCTATTTCGAATGAGGATGTCTGAGGGACAGAATGTTGGGGATCATGTCTACAAGATGATTTGGCTTATAGAGCAACTGGAACATCTTAACTCTAACATGGATTTCCAACTGCAGACGGATTTGATCCTTTAGTCCCTACCTGAGTCATTTGGGAATTTTGTGACAAATTTCCATGTGACTAAGTAAGAATACACGTTGGCTGGTTTACTTAGCATGCTTGTTATTGCCCAAAATAATATACCGGGCAACAAAGGAAAAGAGGTAGCTTTGATTACATCTTCTTCTGCTAGAAAGTCCAACAGGAAGAAGGATAATAAGAAAAAGAAACCTCAAGTTCCAGGACTTTCTAAGAAGATAGCCAAACAGAAAAGGAAGACCAAAGTTGATAGAGGCAAAGGAAAGTGTTTCCACTGCAAGAAGGATGGGCACTGGAAAAGGAACTACCCAGAGTATCTTGCTTCTCTGAAGGACAAGAAGGATAGACTTTCAGAAGGTATGTCTACATCTTGTTATTTAGATGTTGATGATGCTCATAGTTCATCTACAGCTTGGATTTTAGATACTGGTGCTAGTTCTCACATTTCTTATGATATGCAGAAACTAGTAAATAGTAGCAGCTTGCATGCTAGAGATGTTAGACTCCGGATTGGCGATGGCTCAACTGTTGAAGCTTTAGCCATAGGATCTAAATCTTTTTACATGTGTGGACATGTTTTGTGTTTAAATAATATTTTGTATGTACCAGATGCTTTTAAGAACATCATTTCTATATCTAGTTTGACTAGAAATGGTTATGAATTTCAGTTCACAAATGATATTTGCAATATTTATTTTGGAAATAAATATGTTGGCTCGAGTTATATGCATAATGGTCTTTATTATTTGGATAATAATGATAAACACAAATTGAATGGAAGCAATCTAAATGAATGTAATGCCATGATGAAAATCTACTTAAGTTCAAAATATATTTGGCACTTAAGATTAGGTCATGTTGCAGAAGATAGGATTGCAAAACTAGAGATTTTATCCTCATTGGGTTCTAAACCTGCTCGAACTTCTGAATCCTACCTTCAAGGAAAAATGACTAGATCACCCTTTGTTGGACAAGGACTAAGAGCTGAAAATATTTTGGAGCTAATACATAGTGATGTATGTGGTCCATTTAAGGAAATGGCTATAGGCGATTTTCATTACTTTATTACCTTTACTGATGATAAATCAAGGTTTGGGTATTTGTATTTAATGAAATACAAACATGAATCCTTTGAAAAGTTTAAATAATTTAAATCTGAAGTAGAAAATCAAACGAGAAAAAGTATTAAAACACTTCGATCAGATCGTGGAGGTGAATATTTAAGCACTAAATTTGATGAATACTTGAAAGAGTATGGCAATGTTTCCCAGCTGACTCCTTCAGGAGTGCCATAGCTGAATGGTGTATCTGAAAGGAGAAATCGTACCCTATTACATATGGTACGCAGTATGATGAGCTATACTGATATGCCAGTCTCCTTTTAGGGATTTGCATTAGAATCAACTTTGCATATTTTGAATAGGATTCCATCAAAATCAGTTTCTTCCACACCTTATGAGATATGGCATGGAAGAAAAACTGAGTCTTAAGCATGTTAAGATTTAGGGTTGTCCAGCTTATATCAAAAAGCTGAACACTGATAAATTAGAAACCAGATCAGAAAAAGGTTGATTTGTTGGATATCCAAAAGAAAGTTTTGGATATTATTTTTATTTGCCTACATCACAAAAGGTTGTGGTAAGCAAAGATGCCATATTTCTTGAACAATAGTTCATTGAAGAAGGAGGCAAAGGAAGGCAAATAGAGTTATAATTGGAGAATTCTGACCAACCAACAGATCAAATGGATATAGATCCATCTAGTCAACCTACACCTTTTAATGAAACATCTACAGTAATTCCTCACATATCGACCAGGATATCTCGCCTACCAATGAGATATGGTTTTCTTCATAAAGATGAACAAGAGTTGTTTACTCATGAAGTAGTAGATCATGGAGATGATCTTCTTACCTATGAAGAAGCTATATCAGATATATACTTTTCAAAATGGATTGAAGCTATGAAATCCAAAATTGATTCCATGCATAAAAATCAAGTTTGGGACCTTATTGGCCCACTTGAAGGTATTATACCTATAGGGAATAAATGGGTTTTCAAGAAGAAAATTGGTTCTGATGGAAAGGTCAAGACCTATAAAGCAATGCTAGTAGCAAAAGGGTTTCGCCAATGGCAAGGAATTGACTATGAGGAGACTTTCTCGCCTGTTGCCATGCTTAAATCAATTAGGATTCTATTAGCAATAGCTGCATACTATGATTATGAGATTTGGCATATGGATGTCAAAATAGCTTTTCTCAATGGATACATTGACGAAAATATTTTCATGGAACAACCTAGGGGTTTTGAATCCCAAGATGGTTCTAAGGTATGCAAGCTAAAGCGATCCATTTGTGGGTTAAAACAAGCTTCGAGGAGTTGGAACATTCATTTTGATGAAGACATTAAGTCATTTGGTTTTATAAAAAATGTGAATGAACCATGTGTATATAAGAAGGTTAGTGATAGTGCTATCACTTTTCTTGTCTTATATGTGGATGATATTCTGTTGATAGGTAATGACATAGGTATGTTAACAACTGTTAAGGTATGGTTGTCAAATACATTCTCCATGAAAGACTTAGGGGAGGCAACCTACATTCTTGGAATTCGCATATATAGAGATAGAGCGAAAAGAATAATTGGTTTATCCCAAAGTCAATACTTAGAAAAGGTGTTAAAGAGATTTAACATGCTTGATTCCAAGAGAGGATTATTACCAGTGAGACATGGTATCCACCTTTCTAAAGAGATGTCTCTAAAGACACTTGAAGAAAGAGATAAAATGGCCAGGATTCCATATGCTTTGGCTATTAGAAGTTTGATGTATGCAATGATGTGTACTAGGCCAGATATCATATATGCTGTTAGTTTGACTAGCAAGTTTCAATCTAATCCAGATTTGGAACACTGGATAGCTGTCAAGAATATCCTTAAGTACTTGAGAAGAACTAAGGATTTATTCTTGATTTATGGAGGTGGTGACTTGCAATTGGATGATTATGCTGATTTTGATTTCCAATAAGATATCGATGATAGAAAGTCTACCTCTGGATTTGTGTTCATTTGTAATGGAGGTGCAGTCAGTTGGAAGAGTTCCAAACAGAGTACGATTGCTAATTTCACTATAGATGCCGAGTACATTGCTGCATCAGATGCTGCAAAAAGATGCTGTTTGGACAAGGAACCCCAGTCTCACCAGAAATCCAAACACATATAAAGGCGCTTCCACATGATCAGAGAGATAGTTGGGCAGGGTGATGTAGCCATGCAGAAAATAGCATCAGCTAAAAATCCAGCTGATCCATTCATGAAGCCTATGTCACAAGCTCAGTTAGACCGACATCTTGAGAAGATAGGTCTAAGACATTGTAACGAATGGCTCTAGTACTAGTGGGAGATTGTTAATAGTATGCCCTATAGCATATCATTTAGTATGTATCTAGTACATATTTTATTAGTAAAAGGTAATTTTACTTTTTCGTTTACATAATATATTTATTTCTAATAGAAAAGGTCCTTTGATATTTTGTTAGAAATTCTATTCTTAAGTTGTTAAGAATATGAGTGACAGTATTTCTAGCACAAAGTATCATAAATTAGTTCACAATCGAGGATACTTCACACAGGACATAACTTATCCATAAATATTGTATTCATGTTTGTTCCTAAGGTATTTATATGAGATATAAATAAGATGGAATGGTGAGTCTCATGCCATATAACAAACATGATAGGCACTTATGCATGATAAGTAGGTCGAACCAGTGACACATATGACAAGCACATGGAGTTTACTCTTATCAATGCATTGTCATATATCATATCAGTGCATATAATCTTTAGACCTGATATAACACAGTTATCTTGTATATAGGTGGTTTGAGTTTGATACTGCTTTCATACTTGTACTGTGTATGGGTATATAGACATGTGTTGTCTCTTACTAGTTATATATAGAGATAGGTGTTGATCAAGATGGAATCTGTTACCCTAAGTAAATAGGGATAAAATCCTATGTTCATTTAATTGTTCTTGATGTTTCAAGTTCCTGGCCAGGACAGATAGATTTAGTCAGAAAAGAGTTTCTAACAAGAAAATCTAATTAGATTTAGTTCTTAACAAGAAAATCTAATTTGGGTTGAGAACTCAAAATTACAACATAAGGGTAATTTGATCATTTCACATGGTGACATGTGGCACCATGAGATGGTAACACATGGCATCATATAAGTTTCCATTTGTCTTCCTCTCATGCAAGGTGATGAAAGTCAAGATTAAGTTTAGCTTTGACACTTGGCTTAATGAGATTAAGTTAATAAAAAATAAGATGCAATGTGGTGGTGACATGTGGCAAAGGGTTTAAGTGACTTAATGACCTAATTATAAAAGCAAAAAAGAAAGAAGAATAAAACATAACATTCTCTCTTCCTCAAGGTGGCAGCACACTTTTCCCTCTTCTCCTCTTCTTGATTTCTCATCAATTCAAAGAGAATCACTGTATTTCCTTTGAATTAAAATGGCTAGAAATTGTTTTTAATATCCTATACACACACACAACCTCTCTAAAAGCAAAAACCCAAATTATAATTGGTTGGTA
Source organism: Hevea brasiliensis (assembly GCF_030052815.1). Taxonomy (NCBI): domain Eukaryota; kingdom Viridiplantae; phylum Streptophyta; class Magnoliopsida; order Malpighiales; family Euphorbiaceae; genus Hevea; species Hevea brasiliensis. Next base: position 50,859,126 of record NC_079496.1, read on the forward strand.
AGGCTTGAGAAGCTGATTTGGGGGCTGCTTATTAGTGATCTTGGTGTGGACAAGCTAGAGGAATAACACTTGGGGTCCTAGGTGCTTCCTAAAGGTGCTAATTGCATCCATAGTGCATCAAAGAGGTTAGTGCTCAAACTCCTTTTTTAAACTAGGGTTTAAATGAATTAATTTGTTAATTCACACTCTTGAATGGCAAACATAGATCCCAATACGTATTAAAAGTGTTTTAATATGCAATTGAGCATTGAAATTAATTAGGCACATAAGAGATGTGGCATGATACATGAAACCCTAGAAGAAAATTTTTGAAATTCAAAGCTCCAATGAACTAATCACCATGCTTCCGCTCCTTCAGTATGCATGACTATTTAGTCAGAAAAGAGTTTCTAACAAGAAAATCTAATTAGATTTAGTTCTTAACAAGAAAATCTAATTTGGGTTGAGAACTCAAAATTACAACATAAGGGTAATTTGATCATTTCACATGGTGACATGTGGCACCATGAGATGGTAACACATGGCATCATATAAGTTTTCCATTTGTCTTCCTCTCATGCAAGGTGATGAAAGTCAAGATTAAGTTTAGCTTTGACACTTGGCTTAATGAGATTAAGTTAATAAAAAATAAGATGCAATGTGGTGGTGACATGTGGCAAAGGGTTTAAGTGACTTAATGACCTAATTATAAAAGCAAAAAAGAAAGAAGAATAAAACATAACATTCTCTCTTCCTCAAGGTGGCAGCACACTTTTCCCTCTTCTCCTCTTCTTGATTTCTCATCAATTCAAAGAGAATCACTGCATTTCCTTTGAATTAAAATGGCTAGAAATTGTTTTTAATATCCTATACACACACACAACCTCTCTAAAAGCAAAAACCCAAATTATAAATGGTTGGTAAGGCTTGAGAAGCTTATTTGGGGGCTGCTTATTAGTGATCTTGGTGTGGACAAGCTAGAGGGATAACACTTGGGGTCCTAGGTGCTTCCTAAAGGTGCTAATTGCATCCATAGTGCATCAAAGAGGTTAGTGCTCAAACTCCTTTTTTAAACTAGGGTTTAAATGAATTAATTTGTTAATTCACACTCTTGAATGGCAAACATAGATCCCAATACGTATTAAAAGTGTTTTAATATGCAATTGAGCATTGAAATTAATTAGGAACATAAGAGATGTGGCATGATGCATGAAACCCTAGAAGAAAATTTTTGAAATTCAAAGCTCCAATGAACTAATCACCATGCTTCCGCTCCTTTAGTATGCATGACTATTTAGTCAGAAAAGAGTTTCTAACAAGAAAATCTAATTAGATTTAGTTCTTAACAAGAAAATCTAATTTGGGTTGAGAACTCAAAATTACAACATAAGGGTAATTTGATCATTTCACATGGTGACATGTGGCACCATGAGATGGTAACACATGGCATCATATAAGTTTTCCATTTGTCTTCCTCTCATGCAAGGTGATGAAAGTCAAGATTAAGTTTAGCTTTGACACTTGGCTTAATGAGATTAAGTTAATAAAAAATAAGATGCAATGTGGTGGTGACATGTGGCAAAGGGTTTAAGTGACTTAATGACCTAATTATAAAAGCAAAAAAGAATGAAGAATAAAACATAACATTCTCTCTTCCTCAAGGTGGCAGCACACTTTTCCCTCTTCTCCTCTTCTTGATTTCTCATCAATTCAAAGAGAATCACTGCATTTCCTTTGAATTAAAATGGCTAGAAATTGTTTTTAATATCCTATACACACACACAACCTCTCTAAAAGCAAAAACCCAAATTATAATTGGTTGGTAAGGCTTGAGAAGCTGATTTGGGGGCTGCTTATTAGTGATCTTGGTGTGGACAAGCTAGAGGGATAACACTTGGGGTCCTAGGTGCTTCCTAAAGGTGCTAATTGCATCCATAGTGCATCAAAGAGGTTAGTGCTCAAACTCCTTTTTCAAACTAGGGTTTAAATGAATTAATTTGTTAATTCACACTCTTGAATGGCAAACATAGATCCCAATACGTATTAAAAGTGTTTTAATATGCAATTGAGCATTGAAATTAATTAGGCACATAAGAGATGTGGCATGATGCATGAAACCCTAGAAGAAAATTTTTGAAATTCAAAGCTCCAATGAACTAATCACCATGCTTTCGCTCCTTCAGTATGCATGACTATCAGGGGTGGTGCTGGTGGTATTGATATGGTGGGAACAGAAAAAACCATTTTTGGATCAGATCTTGAGATGTCTTCTCCATATATGGCGATGTTTACTTCCTGTTCTTCTTTTGACTTTTGTTGAAACCTCAAGATTTTAAGTGATATCATTCTCTGATTTCCCCCTTGAATTCATCACAATTTTGCAACTTATGATTGGCTGCTCCATTATGATAACGGTATCTTGAGCCTAATCGATCATTTTCAGAGTCAGGCCCACGTGGATGTATGTATCTTTCTAGTACTGCCATTGTGAGAATCTCATCAAAGTATGAGATTAATTGATACACACTCACACTGTAACACCCCTAATGGCATAGCCTGGTACATTTTACTGTTCTGGTGACCGGTGTCAGTCCGGACAATTAAGAGAATTAGAACCACATCTAAGACACCTAGATAAGCCCTGAATACAAATAATTAGTAATTGCTAAATAGTTAAGTATAAAGAAGAAAAACAAAGCATAAAAAGTTAAATGAGCCGAGAGTCACAGCGATGGGTAACCTTCCCGAAAAATGACTACGAGGTCAGTCTTAACTCAAATTTTGAACTGGAAAATGTGACGGCGCAATCCTTAGGACCATTGCGAACACAGTGGAAAAGTGAAAATCACAGAAAAGAATTGTTAAGCAGGTTAAATAATTAGGTCAGGGATTCAGAAGAAATTTTGAATTACTTGCAAACCGGATCGAACCGACGAGGGGTAATTTGGTCAATTCACCCCTAGAGCTGACTCCAGACCTAACTGTTCAATAAAATTGGAGAAAAGAAAATTTCAGTATCAAGAATTAAATTAAAGAACTAGTGGAAAAATAAATGCAAAAGAAAAAAAAAGTAAGGAAAATGAAATTATTACATCATGTGATGACATCAATTATGATGTTAAAATTAATTTAATTTTTCCTCAAAAATTGGACCAAGTTAAATAGCTAATTAAAGACATAAATGACATAAAAAAAAAAGAAAATTAATCTCATCTTCCTCACTAAACCAGCTGGCCACCCTCACTCTCTCTCTCTCCTCCATTGCAAACTTCCATAGAAACTTGAGTTCAAGCTTGCAAACCCCCATTAAACCTCACTTTGTCCCCAAATTTCCCCATTAAACTTGTTAGACCAACTTGAGAAAGCATTTGAAGAAGAAAGAAAGAAGAAACAAGGTGTGAGATTGAAAAATTGAAATTCAAGTGGAGGTAAGTAATTGAATTTGAAAATCTTAGTTTATCTGTTGTTTTTGTAGCTCAATTAAACTAGAAATATAACACCCCTATATTCGATAGTGCGTTCTATTGTTCTGGCAACCGGTGTCTGTCCGGACAGCTAGGATGCTTAGAATTATACTTAAATGTTAGTGAGGAGACATAAAATAATGAAATACAATAGAGAAAAATACAAGAAAAACAAAGGAAAAATAAGAGCAATGAAATGTGATTAATTAAACGAGCCAAAAACTGTAGCGATAGGTAACCGCACTAGGAAGTTGCGGCGAGGACCATTAACTAGCCCTGGACCGCGGGGAATCCTGAGAAATATTTTAAAGACTTAAATAAACATCTATTGTGGTATAGTTGACTTAGAAAAATGTCAAAGAAAATTTAATTAATTAGTACAAAGAAAAATGAAAAATCGAGAAACCGACAAAAATCGGTGTTACCGAAAAATTAGAAATACAACCCGAGGAGGGGCATTTTGGTCAATTGACACCTAGAGTGAAATTTTGACCTAAATGTCCATGAAAAATTTGTAGTGTTAAATTTTGAAAATGCCATGAAAAATGAAATTTAAAAATGAAGTACAATTAAAAGAGCAATGGGGGATTAATTTAGAAATATGGAAACTTGGATTATTAAATGTTTAATGTGAGTTAGTGGGGCACTAAGTGGGATTATATAAACTATATAAAGATAGATTTTTCTACTAACACTTCATAAATCTTCTTCTTCCTTAAAAACTTCATTTGGCCAAATTTAACTTCCCCTAAGAAACCTCCATTGATGTCCCCAAACCAAGCTCCATGCATCGATTTTTCAAGCCATTTTTCACATAATTTCCTTCATTAAGTTTAGTCTACACAGCTTGGGAAGTGTTATGGCAGCAAAAAGAAGCAAGATTGGTGAGGTTTTAGCAAGCTCCAACAAGAGGTAAGTGCCCATTTTCTTTCCTTGCTTAATTAAAACTTATGTTGAGGTTATGGGTAGTATTTTGGGTGAAGAAATTTCAAGAAATGGTTGAGTTATGGACTGTCCATTTTTGGCAGCCATGGGAGGTGAGTTGGTTGAGTTTTTCTTACATTAAATTGGTGGTAATTGATGGGAATTAGTGTTGGTTGAGTCCATTTGAAGTGCTAGCAATTTAATCCTTTTGTATGTGTGAATTATGAATGTAAAGTGAGATTATATATAGAAATTGGGAAGCTTGATGCATATGAGCAATTGGGCAGCCTTGTGATGTATGGTAGAGTGTTTAAATTCATGAAATAATTTACTGAATTATGGTACTAAGGATGGCAGTATGTGTATGTAATTATTGGTGGGAAATTAGATGTGCTAATGAGAGGTATTCATGTGTATGTATTGTTGAAGTTGGATATTGTGAAATGGAAGTGTAAATGGTGCATTGCCAATTGGTTATATTCTGCCCAAAGTTACTATAATGTAAACTAATGAATGGTTATGGTTAGTACCAAATGCAGAATTAGGTTTGGTAAGTGAAGTATGGTTAGTTGAATGTGTGATTGGTTGATGCCTCAAAAATGAGTTATGGGCAGTATGCAAATAAGCCTATAACCCTAAGTGTGTGACTCCAATTGGTATAAGGCCAATTGGAAGTGAAACTAGGCACAAATGTGCCAACTTTCATGTTGAAAGCCTACCTAAATTTTATCCAGAAAGTGACATGAAAATTGACCAAATCCGGATTGGTGACATTGCAAATCTAAAAATTGACCATTTGAACAGCAGACAGTATTTTGGCCATATCTCACTCAAAACAGGTCCAAATAACCTGAAATTTATACCATGGAAAGCATAGCCATAGAGCTATAACTCTTATGAAGACACCAAAGCCCATAAATGACCATAAGCAAGTCAAAATGCTTGTATAAGTTCGGGTATAAAAACTGCCAGAATCGGAAATGACCTAAAAAAGACCTAAGTTTGCCATTTTAGTGCAATCTGTCCAGCAATAGTAAAATGACCGTAACTTGGTCTAGTAAACTCCAAATGACCTAAAATTTGTTGCAAAAGTTCACTAAGACATAGACCTATAAGTTTGTAATTTTGACCAGAACCCGAAAACTGAGGGAACTAGGTCATCTGGCTAGGTCAAAATAGCATACCAATATCTGATAAATTACAATAAAATGCAATACACTTGGAAATGAAATTGGTAACATGTACCAACACCAAAGGACTATAAAATGTGACATATTGATAACATTAAAATTTATTCCCCTAGAGTGCATCAAAGGTCAACATTATAGGTTGACTAATGAAAACAATAGTACTAAATAAATTAATTATTAAACCTTATTGTTAGAAACAATTTAACTGAGTACTGAAACACTTTAAATTGTGTGTTTCAGTTGAAAAGGATATTGAAAAGCATAAGGAACATTGAATCAAGGCCTAGAGGCAACTCAAACCAGGTCTGTGCACAATACTTTTTATATTAACTGCTTTTACCAAAAAATTTATTTTGAGAAATGAGTTATGAATAATTTTTTATTGTTTTGGCTTTGGAAATTTTATTTGGAAATTATTGTGTTGCCTACTTTGCAAATGGAAATTTTGAGTTAAAATGTGATTTGTGGTTTGTATGAAATATTTAAATATTGTGATTTGGAATTGTTTTGATTCACACTTGGCATGGCAATATTAATATGTTCCTCCTCCATTTATGGGGTGAGTATGACTATATTCCTCCCTCTTTGACTTGCCAGTCTGAGGTGAGTATGGATGAGTACTCATTAGCTAGCTAGCCACCTCCCTCATTGATTTCGATTAGTGGAGTGAGTATGCGTTGTCGTGGTGTACAACACGGCATGTTTGGAAAATTTGTGTCATGACCTAAGTTGTGTTATTGATTGGCAACACTGTGTTATTTAATTGCTTGATCAAATTTGTGTTATATGAGCTTTGAAAATTGTGACATGAAATTGTGAATCATTTGAATTGTGAATTGTCAATAAATATTTTATATACCGCATTTTAAATTGTTATTGTGCACCACTGAGTAAATTTTACTCAGCGATAGCTTTCATTCTTTGTCGCGCAGTAGACAGACAGATAAAGCAGCAGAGTAGGCTGCTTGTAACTTCGTATTGGGATTTTGCCGGGTATATTGAGTATACCACTTCCTTGTAAATATTATTGTAATGTATGTGAACTGTATATATATATTGTACTTGGTCTTAAGCTATTGTAAAATAAAGTTATAAATTATTTTGGCCTGTAAAAATATTGTATTATACTTCTCTCATCTCAGCTTTTGAAATACTCATTTATTTTGCACTTTATCTTTGGAATTGTTGAAAATGATATTGAATTGAGTTTGAACTGTGTTGAGGACGCTGATTTGAGTTGAGCCATATTAGAGTTTGGGATTGAACAAATATATTGGAAGTGCTTTTAATAGGTTTTTGAAGAACTGTTTTGCTCCAAATACCGATGGCACTCTGCCGAAATTTTTATAAATTTTGTGACTATTTCAGACCTAATGTGTGATTTAACTTTGATAAAAAAATAAAATTTTAACATCTGTCAAAAGTACTCACCACTGTAAAAAGAAATAAGAAAAGGTTTAAAATCTCTTGTAGTGTATTTAATGGGTTATCAATAGACAAAGTTGGTAATTCATTAGGTATACTATGGGATCATGTTATGCCTTATGGAGGGGTAAGGTGTGACATGTTTTAGTGGTATCAGAGCTAGTTTTTAAATTATGTTTTAACCTGTAATTTGAATATTCTTTCTTCATAGTACAATTACTCAATGTCATGGTTTGATACATATAGTACATTACATTATAAATATGCACTAACGGGAGGAAATCTCCTTATGTTATTTGTTTAGGAGGTATAATATCCTCTAATTAACTATGGAAGAAGGGGACCGTTCAGTCGATCAATCAGTAGAGGCTGATTTGCAAGGGGAAGCCCCAGCCCTTCAAAATGTGAGTGGATCAGCTGCACCAATCCCCTCAATACAATAGTTTCCTGCTCAATTTGCTCAGCAAATGGGTGCGATGTTCCAACAGATGGCTGGTAACATGCCCACTCAAGCCCCATTGCAAACACCAGTAGTACAACCACAGCCTTCAGCTTGGCACTACGACAAGTTAATTAAATATGGGGCTACTGAGTTTAAGGGGACAGTGGGTCCGCTAGAGGCAGAACAATGGTTGGAAAGGATGTAAAGAGTTTTTAAGAAGCTGCACTGCACCTGTAACACCCTCCCTGTAGGAACTCCATACATTCTGCTGTTTCGATGACCAGTGTCGGTTCGGACAGCTAGAACGTCCGAAAAATAAATTTAAAATAAATTGAGGAACCATAATTAACTCAAATATTAATAAGAAAAATTTAGGAAAATTTTAGAAATAAAATACAACCAAGTAAAACGAGCTGGTGCTCTAGCGATGGGTAAACTAGTGAGAAGTTGCGGTTATCGTAACTAGGAGCCCTAGACCCGAGAAAAAATTTATAATTTTTGGACTCCAGAAAAGGGTCATTGAGGTTCCTATGTCATTAGAATGCCAAGAGAATGCTTAAGAAAATTTTTCAATCGGTACAGACAATTTTGGTCTGTTAAGCCAAACGGAGGGCATTTTGGTCATTTCGCCTTCAGAGGTGATTTTGGGCTGACTTGTCCAATTAAGTAAGTAATTATTTTGACATAAAATGTAAATAAACATTACTAAAAATTTAATTGAAAATGAGTAGAAAATAAAAGGAAAGAAAATGAAAGAAGATGGAAATTTTGACATCATTATGATGTCATTAAACAATTTTAACCAATCACATGATGACACATGGAGCACTCACTTAAAATAAATAAATGGGCAGCAAATGAAAGAAGAAAATCAGAATTTCCTTATATTCTTCCCTTTTGCCGATCCATTCCCATGGTTTCTTCCACCATTTTTCTTCATGAAAAGCTTCATCTTCCATAAATTCTTACCATATTTCCCATAAGCCCTAACACTAAAACTTATTCTTGGACCTTGCTAGAGTGATTGGGAGCTAAGAAAGTTGAAGAAATTAAAGTTTGGTTAAGAAGGAAAATTGTTAAGTTAAGGTTAGTGCAATTTCTAGATCTCTTCCTTCTTTAATTCTTAGAATTAAGTTAACATGAGATGGAATTTCATGGAAAATGAATGAAATTATGCTTAAATGAAAGACCAAAATTTTGGCCAGCAGTGAGAGCTTAGTGGTTTTATTGAATTGAGTTGATTACACATGCCTACTAGTGTGTGTTGAATTGTTATATGCTTTGTATAATTGGATTGTGGTATTTACATGAGATGTGAATTGTGGAGGTTAGGGTTTGGACATAAACTTGAGACTTTGTTCATGTAAGGATGAAAATAAGTTTTAATGATCAATTAGTGACCATTTGAATGTGTATGATGAGGAAATTAAGTGAGTTGAGGCTTGGCATTTGTGTATGGGTGAGCTGCCTTGGCTGACCTGCTAGACTACCTATAGGACTGACCAAGAGTCTAGCAGGTTTGGGCAGCTATAAATGGAGTTGTAGAGGTTCAATTAGTGCAAGGACAATTGGAAATAAAACTAGACACATAATGGCACAACTTTGGTGAAGAAACCCTGCTCAGAAAACCAAACCAAGTTGGCTTAAAAATTGCCCTAATCTGGGTGACCTGCATTCTACCTGGGCAAAATGACCAAATGAGTAGTATTTATTCATTTGGTCATAACTCAGTATAGAAAGGTCCACTTGACCTGAAATTTTACCAGCATAAATTTGAGATATAGACCTACAACTTTCATGAAGAAACCTAACCCAAATTTTGACCATAACATGTTCAAAATGTGACCAGCAATCACTGCACAAAACACTGTAGATTTGGTCAGTCCAGAAAATCTGGAAAGTTTGGAATCTGGCCAGTTATGGTGTTTAGGCCATAACTTGAGCTACAAAACTCCAAATGGAGTGATTCAAAAAAAGAAATGTAACTAGACACAATAAGGAACAACTTTCATGAAGACAACTTTGCCAAATTCCTGCTATAAAAATGACCAATGAAACAGTAAACACAAGGCTTGAAATCTGAAAATTTTGAATAACTAACACTAAGCTTAGAAATAGTATTGGCAACCAATACCAACAACTTTAGAATGCAAAATGTGGTATGTTGGGAGTATTAGAACCAATGTACCTATTGTCTATGCAAAAGTCAACATTTTAGATGACTAATGAAATGAATAGTAACACCTAAACTTAAATTTCAAGAATTATACAATTTAAAAGTGTAACATGCCCTAGTACACCTAGCAAGATTGGTTTGGATAGGTTGGCATGCCAATAGGGTTCAATTAGTAGTACTGCACATGGAATTATGCCATTATGTGATTTAATGCTTTTAGCCATTCTGATATTGTGTTGATACTTGGCCTTGTGCCTAATATTATTACAACTTATTAGCTGTTCTGTTGCACACCGGGAGACACATTTGTGACCGATGGTGTGACGGCCCAAGGTACTTGATACCCAGTGCCAGTTTACCCGTTTATCTAGTCCAGTCATCCAGTATAGGTTACTTAGGCAACCAAAAAAGAAAGTGGATAAATTTAATGAAATTATGAATATAACAAGTACAAAATAAATAAGATTTCCAATAATGATCGAAAAATTGTCTGCATAAGACATCAGAACATACACTGCATATTTATTTTATGTTATTTCTTTTTATTTTATTATTGGCACCACTAAGCATTATTGCTTAGCGCGTTCCTTTTGCCATGCGTATGTTCTGGAGAGACCGACCGAGAGCTCAGTAGACTATAGACTGGGTGAGACCTTCTGCAGATCAACATAGTATTCGTGTCACCTCACCGACATTAGTGCATTGGTAGGACACTAGGTTTCATTTTGGGTATTTTATAATTAACATTTTTTTTCTCATATAAAATTGAGACTCATGTAATGTATTTTGTTATCAATGTAAATTGTGGAAATTATGTTTATGAATGAAAAAGTGAATATTTATTTATGACTTGTACATGAATACCCTATGAAATGAATGAATGAAAGAAATTGGAGTATATTTGAGAAATATTGAGATTTTGTTGATAAAATGGAGTTTGGGATTGATTGAAAATTTTGGAAGTGTTTTTCATAGGTTCCGAAGAACTGTTTTATCAATTTTTAGCCAGCACTCTACCGAATTTTCAAAAAAATTTACGGAACCTCAAATAAATTATAATTTCAATAAATGAATTAAATAAATTATATTTCACAAATTGTACTTCATAAGTATGATAAAAATAAATTAAGGAAGAATAAAAATGATTGAGATAAAATAGAGTGTTCTGGTACACTGTGTGACATATCTTACTCGGCTATACTGTAGACGGATAAAGGGTGTCACATTTAGTGGTATCAGAGCACGGTTTAGGCATTTATGGGCCTAGATTGAGTCCATACCATGCATTGCATTTGTAAGTGTCGAGGTGACACTAATGTAGATCTGTTTGTCTTTGTTATTTTGATTAGGATATGGACCCCACATCTCAGAGGGCAGTTGAGGAGGAAGTGGAGAGTCATGCTCCACCTGTAATAGCTGAGACTGGGGGTAGGGGAGAACCTGCACCGCTAGCTCCAACAGAGCCTGCTTAGCCTCCCCAGGCCATGTTGCAGCAAATGGCCGAATTCTTCAGACAAATGGCTGGGGTAATGCCACCAGCACCACCACCTCCACAGCATAAATCACATTTAGAAAGATTGAGAAAATTTAGAGCAGTAGACTTCTTTGGCAAGAGAGAAGATGATTCTATTGCAGTCGAAAACTGGTTGAACAGAATAGGGAGAGTTCTAAAATAACTCCACTATACTCCAGAGCAAAATCTAGAAGCTGTTGTATCTCTATTGCAAGATGATGCCTACCAATGGTGGGATACAATGTCTAGTGAAGTGTAGCCAGAAGTAATAACTTGGGACTTCTTCCTCTCAGAATTCAAGAAGAAATATGTGGGTAGTGCATACCTAGAAGAGAGAAGAAGAGAGTTCATTAACCTGAGGCATAGACAGCTATCAGCAGTGGAGTATGAGAAGGAATTTGTCTGATTGAGCCACTATGGAAGGGAGATAGTCCCTAATGAGGCCAAAAGGTGTAAGAGATTTGAAGAGGGATTAAATGATAATATAAAGATCATGATCACTGCCTTGGGAATCATAGACTCACCAAGTTAGTGGAAGCTGCTATAAAAGTTGAAAAGGTTAGAATAAGTGAGCAGACCAAAAGAGAAAGGCAGCAGAAGAGGGGCCCGGGTCAATTTAGCTCATCTCCTACACTAGGAAAGAAGTTCAAAGGTCCACCTGCACAAAGTTTAGGTCAACCACAAGTTCAGGGTCAGTCCTAAGGGCCCAGGCCATAGTTCACCACTAGGAGAGGTCATTCCACACCATCAGTGGGTAGCTCTCCAGGGGCGGGGTTCAGGGGGAGTGTTGGAGAGTGACGGGTGCTTGCTTAAGGTGTGGGTCGACAGAGCATCAGTTGAGGAACTGTCCATGCAGAACTGCTACTACTGCTCCAACACAAGCAGACAGACCTGCTCCTGCACCACAAAGGGGTAGGAAATCTGGCAAATATGAGGTAGTGGGACCATCACAAAGCCCTGCATCTGAGCCAGCAGAGAGGCCTGAGGGTAGACCACCTGCCAGAGCCTATGCTATAAGAGCTCAGGAGGAGCAAGATGCCCTGGACGTCATCAGGGGTACGTTCTCCCTCTACAATACATCTGTGCATGCATTCGTGGATCCAGGATCCACTCATTCATACATCTGCATCAACCTACCCATAGAAAGGGGGATATTAGTAGGGGAGAGTGACCAAGACATTCTAATCGCTAATCCATTGGGCCATAGTGTAGTGGTGAACAAAGTGTTCAAGGGTTGCCCATTAAGGATTCAGGGGTATGAATTCTTAGCAGACCTGATTGAGTTGCCTTGCCATGAGTTTGACGTGATTTTGGGAATGGATTGGTTATCACGTCATCAAGCAATGGTTGATTGCAAACTGAAGAGGATTTCTTTGAAAACACCTGAGGGTAATGAGATTACAGTTGTGGGGGAAAGGATAGATTTCTTGTCCAATGTCATCTCAGCCACAGTTGTAAGAAAATTGATGAGAAAAGGCTGTGAAGCCTACCTAGCACATATGGTGGATACTAGGCAGGCTAAGCCAGAACTATGTGACATACCCACAGTAAGAGACTTCCCAAATGTGTTCCCTGAAGCATTGCCTGGCTCACCACCAGAAAGGGAAGTTGAATTTACTATTGAGATATTGCCGGGTACAGTACCAATCTCTATTGCTCCTTATAGGATGGCACCCACAAAATTAAAGGAACTGAAAATCCAGTTACAGGAGCTACTAGATAAGGGGTTCAAACACCCCAGTTTGTCACCATGGGGAGCTCCAGTGCTGTTTGTAAAGAAGAAAGATGGGACTTTAAGGTTATGCATCGATTACCAACAATTGAATAAAGTGACTTTGAAGAACAAATATCCATTGCCTATAATTAATGATATGTTTGATCACTTGAAGGGAGTAGGAGTATTTTCTAAAATTGATCTCAGATCAGGGTATCATTAATTGAGGATGAAGGATGCAGATGTGCCAAAGACTATATTCAGGACCAGGTATGGGCATTATGAGTTCCTGGTGATGCCCTTTGCCTTAACAAATGCACTAGCAGCATTCATGGACCTTATGAATCGTATCTTCCATCCATACCTAGATCGGTTTGTAGTGGTCTTTATTGATGATATTTTGGTGTATTCCAAGGCCAGGGAAGAACATGATGAGCATTCGAGGATTATTCTGCAAACCCTGAGAGAAAAGAAGCTATATGCTAAGTTGTCCAAGTGTGACTTCTGGATGAATGAAATTGCATTCCTTAGACACATAGTGTCAGCTGATGCGATTAGAGTGGATCTGTAACACCCCTCACCCGTCTACAGAATAGTCGAGCAAGACGTGCTACACGGCGTGCCGAAACACCTAGTCTATGATTATTTCATTTCCTGAGCTCAATTTGATTTTAAGAAGTCTTTTATGTAATATTCATATCATGCTGATACTATTTTCATACTTTGATAAAATCAGTGTTTCAAAAATGGTAATAAAAATTTGGCAAGGTGCTGTCTGTATTTCCGACAAACTGTCCTTCCAAGCCTGATGAAAACAGTTTAATATGATAATATCAAAATCTCAAATATTTCACAGTCTCTATTTCTCAGTAAAGTCAATAGGCTTTTATAGTCATTAAACAGTTCCATAATACAGTCAATAATAATTTAAATATATCCAGAAAATCTCCATATTATTTAATATGTACAAGATATTACAAACTTTAGAGCTTTCATAATATTACAAAGTACAAGGCCGAATTTAAAAAATACAACAAAAGTACAAAATACAAGATATCCTAAGTCCAACCATGTATGCAATGCAGTGCAGATGACTCTGGACTTCTGTGCAGATCTGATATCTCACCCGGTCGTAGGTCTGTTGGGCTCCCTAACTGTGTCTCTAATACCTTCGCGTTACAAAAGCAACGCCCCAAGCAATTTTGCTTAGTGGTGCCAAATATAAAGAAATATATACTAAAATAAAGTAAATAAAGTGTTTACGAATTTTTGGTAGTGCTGTATGTCAGTAGACTGGATTTAGGTAATTGAATTTAATAGTACTTGAATTACTGCCCGTGTAGCCTATATACTGACCAGACTGGATAAACGGATATACTAGCATAGGGTACCTAGTACCTCGGGCCGTCACACCATCGATCACAAAGTGTTTCATGGTGTGCAAATAGCGTGGCTAAAAATCCATATAGTCAATTTGGCAATACGCCAAAATTAAATACACAATATGTATAGCTGTAGGCTATTGAAGTCACAATGTGGCATAATAAGGGGTAAAAACATAGTATGGCATGAAGGCATTTACAGAACAGCTGTCAGAATCCTATTGGCATGCCAACCTATCCAAACTAGTCAACTAGGCAAACTATGGCACATTATAAATTAATTGTTTAATTCTTCAATTTTTAGAGTTTACTAACTATTATGCAATTCTTATGTCAATGCATATGTTGACCTTTTTAGGTATTATGGGTAAGTGGTTTCTAGCAACAACATGTCACATATTGTAATTCAATATGCTACCAATATAGTGCAATTTACCATTTTTACAAGTTGGCATTCATTGCCAAAGTGCTTCAAGCATCATTTTATGTAAATGTCAAATTCTCAATTTTTGGTGTGCTAGATTGGTCTAGCTTAAAGTCCTACTTCTCTTGGTTTTTAACTTCTGGTCAAAGAAGCAAAATTGTAGATCTATGTCTTATTGCAAGTGGGGCAAAATTTCAGGTCATTTTAAGTTGTATAGACCAAGATATTGTCAATTTACTAAAGCTGGACAGATTGCACTTTTAGTGCAAAATTTGGTCAATTTTATGTCACTTTTAGTGCAGTTTTGGTACCCGAAATTGTGTAAGCTATTTGACTTAGTTATGGTCATTTATGGGCTTTGGTGTCTCATAAGAAATGTAGCTCTATATTTAAGCTATCCATGGTAAAAATTTCAGGTCAATTGGACCTGTTTTGAGTGAGTTATGGTCATCCTAATGATTACTATTCATATGGTCAAAAATCTGGGTTGCAAGGTTGCTATTCCGGAGTTCGTCATTTTTAAGGTCAGTTTCTAGGCAGAATTTTAGCAACATTTCTAAATGAAAGTTGGCCTATTTGGTGTCTAGTTTCACCCCCCATTGGCCTCATACCAATTGGCTTTACAGTTTGGCACTTATGACCTAATTTAGGTACTGCCATCAATATACAACCTGCACAAAGCACATACACTTCCAATTTGATATTCCTTCTCCTCCTCATTACTTCAATATTCAATCAATGACACTTCCATATATATATTGTACACAATTTCAACAATAATTTTGGGCAGAGCATTCAAGTGCTCAATGCACACAATTCACCATTAAGTTCAACATTCACTTTCACCAAAATTCAACATATCTCAATGTCAATATTACACACACACTTCAACATAATCATACTTCAATATCACTTAAACATGCTGCCCACAATTTAACACTAGCATATTTCATTAACAAACTACATATTCACACACAAATTCATGATTTAATAGGCTGCCAAACATGGCAGTTTTCCCAAAGTATTAAGGTTTGGCCAAAGCATTAAGGTTCCATTTCATACACTTAATTCAAGCACTACATGCACATACTTAGATTTTAACTTACTACATCCTCCATTTGAGTTAATCAACCATAATTTCCATCCATTAGAGGTAAGAAAAACTCAAATACAACACATAATCATGGCTACCAAAAATGGACCATTTCATTTCTCAAGATTTTCTTCATTTCTCTTCACCAAAATACTCACCTCAACATAAACACAAGGTTTACTAAAGCAAGGGAGAGGTTTTGGACACTTACCACTTTTGGAGCTTGTTAAAACTTCACCAAACTTCTTCCTTTTTGTTCCCTATAATCTGCCCAAGAGGTGTGGACCAACTTTAGTGAAGGAGCTTGAGAAAACTATGGCTTATTCATGGTGGATGTGAAGCTTTTGCTTGGTACATTAATGGTGGTTTTCGGGGGAGATGAAATTTGGCCAAAATGAGTTGTGACAAAGAAGAAGATATTATGGGATTACACATGTCCATTTAGGTGTTTAAAATACTCCCCTAGTGGTCCACTAACTTAATATATATATATAAATATAATTAAACTTTTAATTATCCTAAGTTTACCCCCCATTTCTTTCACTATTCTTATAATGTATCACATTTTAATTTTTCATGACATTTTTTGAGTGCAATATCATTTATTTTTAATGGACATTGAGGTCAAAAGGCAACCCTAGGTGTTAAATGACCAAAATGCCCCACTTCGGGTTATATTCCTAATTTTTCGGTTACACCGATTTTTATCTGTTTTTTGATTTTTTATTTTTCTTTGTACTAATTATTAATTTTTCTTTGATATTTCTAGTGTCAATTACATTTCAATAAACGTTTATTTATGTCTCAAAATTAGATTCCGAGGGTTCCTCACAGTTTTGGGGTCGGCAACTGCCTTCCCGGTGCGATCACCCATCGTTGTGGTGCCGACTCGTTTAACTTAGCTTCATTTTCTCTCTTTCACTTTTCTTTGATTTTTCTTGTATTTTCTTTTTATTTATTTCATCATTATATGTCTGTTCACTATCACCAAAGTGTAGTTCCAGACATCCTGACTTACTGGTATTATTTGTACTTTGGAGCAATAGAACGTACAGAATACATACGGTGGGGATGTTACAACTCTTCCCCTCTAAATAAAAATTTCGTCCTCAAAATTTACCTAATGTGAAGAGCTGAGGGAACTGTTGCCTCATTGTCTCCTCACTCTTCCATGTTGCCTCTTCCGTGTTGTGGTGTCTCCATCGGATTTTCACTAGTGGAATTGTTTTATTTCTGAGCTCTTTTACCTCTCATGCCAAGATTTTAATTAGTTCTTCTTCATATGTCAGGTCAGGTTGTACCACAATTTCTTCTGCTGAGATGACATGTGAAGAATCTAATCTGTATCTTCTGAGCATCGAAACATGGAATACATTATGTATCTTGTCCAGCTCAGGTGATAAGGCTAATCTGTAGGCTACTAGTCCCACACGTTCAATAACTTTATATGGGCTAATAAACTTAGGGCTTAATTTTCCCTTTTTCCCCAATCTCAACACTTTCTTCCATGGTGATACTTTGAGAAATACCTTCTCGCCAACTTCATACTCAATGTCCTTTCTTTTGAAGTCAGCATAAGATTTTTGTTGGTCTAAGGCAACTTTCAAATTGGCCTTTATCAGTTTCACCTTTTCCTCTGTCTGTTTTATCAAGTCTGGCCCCACTAGCTTATCTTCACCCAATTCAATCCAACATATAGGTGTTCTGCATTTTCTCCCATACAGTGCTTCATAGGGTGCCATTTGTATGCTAGCTTGATAGCTATTGTTGTATGCAAATTCTGCCAGTGGAAGGTATCTATCACAACTTCACTCAAATTCAATAACATAACTTCTCAGCATATCTTCGAGGACCTATCACATATGTTCGATTATTATTATCATTATAAGTTCAATTATTGTTTACAATAACTCAATGAGTTTTAGAATTTACCTGAATTATTCTTTCTGACTGTCCATCCGTCTGAGGATGAAAAGCCGTACTAAAATAGAGTTGTGTGCCCAAGGATTCTTGTAATTTCTTCTAAAATCTAGATGTAAACTTCGGCTCTCTATCAGATATAATGGAAAGCAGAATTTCATGTAGTCTAACTATCTCACTGATATACAATTCTGCTAGCTTTTCCAGTGAGTAGTCAGTTCTGACTGGCAGAAAATGTGCTGATTTGGTCAACCTATCCACAATCACCTATACTGCATCATGCTTCTTCTGAGTGAGAGGTAGACCACTGACAAAGTCCATAGTGACTCGGTCCCATTTCCATTCAGGTATATTTATGGGCTGTAACAAACTTGATGGAACTTGATGTCCTGCTTTGACTTGCTGACATGTCAAACATCTAGTTACATAGTCAACTATGTCCTTCTTCATACCTGGCCACCAGTATCGGAGTTTCAGGTTATGGTACATTTTTGTGCTTCCTCGCTGCATAGCATACACACTGTTATGTGCTTTTCTCAGAATACTGGTTTTCAATTCTTTATCATCTGAAACACACACTCTTTCTTTATAGTACAGGCACCCATTTTCTTTCACTTCATATTTAGTTTCCTTCCCTTCAGTGATTTTGCCCATAACAGCCATTAATTTCTCATCTGTCTTCTGCCCATCCTGTATCTAATGTAACAGATTCAGCTTCACTTGCAACTTAGCCAAAATAACTCCATCATGAGTTAAGGACAGTTGGGCATTCAAAGATCTTAATGCTACAATAGATTTTTTGCTTAAAGCATCAGTGACCACATTTGCCTTCCCAGGGTGGTAGTCAATCACACAATCATAATCTTTCAGGAATTCAATCCATCGCCTCTATCTCAAATTAAGTTCCTTCAGGTTGTGAGATACTTGGACTCTTATGGTCTATGTATATGTAGCATTTTTCTCCATACAAGTAATGCCTCCATATCTTCAATGCGAAAATAATTGCTGCTAACTCTAAATCATGAGCAAGGAAATTCTTTTCATGTGGCCTTAACTGCCTGGAGGCATATGTAACCACTTTCCCTTCTTGCATGAGTACACACCCTAACCCATTATGTGAGGCATCACTGTAGACTATAAAGTCTTTTCCCGACACTGGCTGTATTAACACTGGTGCCTCTGTCAACATAGCCTTTAGCCTCTCAAAGCTGGCTTGACACTCGTCATTCCAGTTGAATTTCATATTCTTGTGTAGTAATTTGGTCATTGGAGCAGCTACCAAGGAAAATCCCTTTACAAATATTCTATAATATCCACCTAACCCCAAGAAACTTCTGATCTCAGTTGTATTTCTGGTAGGCTTCCATTCCATCACCACTTCAATCTTTCTGGGATCCACTCTAATCCCTTCAGCTGATACTACATGTCCAAGGAATGCAATCTCATTCAACCAGAACTCACACTTGGACAATTTGGCCTACAGTTTCTTCTCTTTCAGAGTCTGCAGAACAATTCTCAAATGCTCATCGTATTCTGCTTTATCCTTGGAATACACTAAGTGTCATCAATGAAGACCACTACGAACTGATGTAAGTATGGATGGAAGATACGGTTCATCAAGTCCATAAATGCTGCTGGAGCATTTGTTAACCCAAATGGCATCACCAAGAATTCATAATGCCCATACCGGGTTCTAAATGCAGTCTTAGGCACATCTGCATCCTTAACCCTTAGCTGATGATACCCCGATCTGAGATCAATCTTAGAAAACAGATCGGCTCCCTTCAACTGATCAAACAGATCATCAATTCTAGGCAATGGATACTTGTTTTTCACTGTTACTCTATTTAACTGCCGGTAGTCAACACATAACCTCAGTGTCCCATCTTTCTTCTTTACAAACAGTACCGGAGCTCCCCACGGTGATACACTGGGGCGTATGAAACCCCTTGTCTAGTAATTCTTGCAGCTGGATTTTTAACTCTTTCAATTCAGTAGGGGTCATCCTATACGGAGCAATTGAAATTGGAGCTGTACCCGGCATAATCTCAATTGCAAATTCAACTTCCCTTTCTAGTGCAAAACTAGGTAATTCCTCAGGAAATACCTCAGAGAAATCCCTTACTGTGGGTTTATCAGACAAGTCAAGTTTACCCTGCCTAGTGTCAACCACGTGTGCCAGACATTGGATAAGACATTGGCTTCACACCCTTTTCTAAACCATCTCCTTGCAACTGTAGCTGAGATGACATTGGACAAGAAATTTGTCCTTTCACCCACAACTGTTATTTCTTCATTCTCAGTAGTTTTCAGAGAGATTCTCTTCAATTTACAATCTACTATTGCCTGGTGATGGGATAACCAGTCCATTCCCAAAATCACATCAAACTCATGGAAAGGTAGTTCGATTAAGTCTGCTGAGAACTCTTTCCCTTGAATCTTCAATGGACAGCCCTTATACACCTTGTTTACTACCACATTGTGGCCTAGCGGATTTGTGACCAGGATTTCTTGGTCACTTTCCTCTACTGGTATTCCCTTTTCTATGAGTAACTTGATACAAATATATGAATGAGTAGATCCAGGATCCACTAATGCATGCACAAAAGTATTATAGAGGAGGAACATACCCTTGATGACATCTAGAGCATCCTGTTCCTCCTATGCCCTTATGCATTGGCTCTGGCTGGTTTTCTGCCTTTTGCTCTCTCCACAGTTACGTCTGAGTTTACGTGGAAATGCATTGCCTCGGCCTTGCAGCTTTCTACCCCTTGGAGCTGGAGGGGCAGGTCTATCAGTTGATACCAGAGTGGATGTAGCAGTTCTGCGAGGACAATCTCAAACTATGTGGTCTGTAGATCCACACTGTAAACAAGCACCTATCATCCTCCAACATTCACCCTTATGCCATTTTTGGCAATGTGGGCAAGCAACAGATATTGTTGGGGCTGGTCCCCTGTACCCTATCCCTGTAGAGCTAGCCATTAAAGGGGTGGACTGGCCTTTCCTTGGTGCAAACTGAGATTTGAGCCTCTGTGAGTGACTCTGACTTGGTGCTCTACTAAAACTCTGAGTAGGCGAACCTCTGAATTTCTTACTAGGGGCAGAAGATGTACGAGTCTGACTCTGACCTCTTTTCTGCTGTCTGTCCCTTCTATTCTGCTCATTCATCCTAACTTTTTCAACCTTTTGTACAGCTTCAACTAATTTGGCAAACTCTTTAATCCCCAAGGCTGTAATCATTACTTTAATGTTATCATTGAGTCCTTCCTCAAATCTCTAGCATCTCTCTGCCTCATTAGGGACTATTTTCCGCCGATTGTGGCTCAGTCTGACAAATTCCCTTTCATATTCAGCCATTGTCAGCTGTCTCTAGCGTAGGGTAATAAACTCCCTTCTCTTCTCTTCCAGGTATACACTGCCCACATACTTCTTTCTGAACTCAGTGAGAAAGAAATCCCAAGTTATTTGTTCCGGTGGCACCTCACTAGTCATTGTATCCCACCATTGGTATGCATCATCTTGTAGTAGTGATACAGTAGCTTCTAAATTCTGCTCTGGAGTACAATGAAGTTACTAAAACATGTTACACCCTACCCCTCAGTAAAGCATAACATGATCCCGTAGTATACCTAATGAATTACCAACTCCGTCTACTGATAACCCATTAAATACACTACAAGGGATTTTAAAAACTTTTCTTACTTCTTTTACAGTGGTGAGCACTATTTACAGGTGTTAAAGACTTTGGTGAAATGAGTGAAATAACTAACTCATTTGGTTTACTTGGAATTTCTGTAAAAATTTTGGCAGAGTGCCATCTGTATTTTGGATAAAACAGTTCTTCAGAAAACCTGTAAAAAGGCACTTCAATATATTTTCAAATCTCAATTCCAACGCATTTCTCAACACAACAATTTATCAACTCAATTCCATAGTGATTTTTCAAAAGCTGAGATAAGGAAATATAATACAACTTTTACAATCCAAAACACTCATAATTAATTTACAACTTCAATGTACAATTTAATTTACAACTGCTCAAAACCAAAAACAATATGTACATACAGTGTCATACATTACAATACAAAATGCAAAATATTGGTATACTCTTTATACCAGGTAATCCCTCGCTGGATGTATATGCAGCCTAGTCTGCTGCCCTGTCTGTCTCTCTACCTGCGACAGCAATAAAAAGCTATCATTTGATACCATGTCTCAGTGGTGCACAACATTAACCAAATACAATTTCAAATCACAATTCATAAGTCATGTAAATAGTGGATACTTAAAATCATAATTAAATTCAAGACAATAAATGTCAACAAGAATTTAAACTCCATTTGTCAATATCACAATAATTTTAATAAGTCAGATCATGGTTGAATTCAATAGACAGTATATGTCAACAAAAGTTTAAATCAATTTCACAATCTCACAATACATAATAACGCAATTTAGTCGAATAATTTAAGAATACAGTGTTGCCAATTCATTCACAACTTAAGCCATGACACAAATTTCCGATCAATGCCGTATTGTACACGACAAAGCAATCACAACCTCACTAATCGAAATCAATGAGGAAGGGGAGATAGCTATATAATGAGTACTCATCCGATCACCTCAACTGGTAAACCAGAGATGGAAAAATAAACGCTCACGACTCCATAAATGGAGAAGGAAAATAAACGATCACAACCCCATAATTGGAGAAGGAATGATACGACATCTTTACATGCTAAGTGTGAACACAAAATCAATTCCAAACATTTTATTCAAATGATTCGTGAGAATCCAATAAATTTACAAAGTCATAATTTCATTCACAAAATGGCAACACAATTCATAATTAACTTCGATTTTCACAAATCACACTAAACTAACTTTCCCACAATTTCAAACCATTTACAATGCTTTTTAATCAATAAGTATCCATCAATGTCATTCAAACAATTTTTCACAGTTTCAAATCATTCACAATATTTCTAAATCAATAAGTGTCCATCAAACTCATTTACACAATTTAAAACAATAATATACAAATAGTCAATATTTATTTCAATTGAAAATAATTCAAAAGAAACAGTTGTTGTGCACAAACCTCGATGATCGTCCCCTCGTCCGACTCAGTGTTTCCCTTTTCTTTGAGTCCTTGTTAATCGAGAAACACAATTTGAAGTGTTTCATTGCTAAATTAAATCGTCTCTATCGATGGTGTTTGGTAAATAATGCACTGAACTCAATTATTCACTTAATCACCTAATATACCGACCCTCGTTGCGTTTTAGGTAAATTAGGTTTTAGTGTCGTTAATATGTCACATTCGATAGGGTTTTAGGTCTGGTATGTTTTACCAAAGTCATTTCCTTGCTTAGTGCATTTTAATGCAAATTGCTGGATTCCGGGACACTGGTTTGACCTAGCCGGACGGCCTAGTTCCCTCGGTTTTCGAGCTTTGGTCAAAACTACAAACTTGTAGATCTAGGTCTTATGGACCGCGGTACAAAATTTTAGGTCAATCCGAGTTAAGTAGACCGAGTTATGGTCATTATACTATTGCTGGTCAAATGGTACCATTTTAGGTCAATTTTAGGTCAATTTGGTCAACTCTGGTTCGGCCAGTTTTTGGACCCGAACTTGTGCAAGTTGTTTGACTTGCTTATGGTCATTTCTGGGCTTTTGTGTCTTCATAAGACTTGTAGGTATGGGTCTTAACTATTCTTGGTCAAAATTTCAGGTCAATTGGACCTGGTTTGAGTGAGTTATGGCCTAATTACTCACTGCTGCCCAATTGGTCATTTTTCAGGTCCTAATTGCACCTAATCCGAATTGGTCATTTTCTTAGGTCACCTTGCAAGCAGAATTTTGGTATGGTTTCTCAATGAAAGTTGGCACATTTTGTGCCTAGTTTCACCTCAAATTGGTCTCATACCAATTGAGGTTACACATTTAAGGTTATAGGCTAAATTGTACACTGCCCTCACTATGCCTTTCACACCCCACTTCAAACACACATTTAACTTGCAAAGTTTACTTCCATACCCTACCAATCTGTTTTGGTACATTACCAAAAGCATTATCTACTTTACATTAACATTATTTTGGGCAGATTACCATTACCCTCAACACACCAAATATCATTCACAATTACAATTTCTAATTACCATTACAAATACACCTAACCATTACAAATTTTACATACACTTTACAATATCAATCTACATACATCTCATCAACCTTCTAGGTCAATATTCTGCCCACACTTCCTTCAATATATACCATTACTCAAGTGTCCCCAAGCTGCTGCAAACCATTCTTCAACATTAAAGTGCCATCCAATTTACCAATTCCCCTCCAAGTGCATAAATCACCATATAAACATGAAATAATTCACTAGGTTACTAATTCATCATGATCAACACCATTTCTCATCAATTATATGCACAAATATCTCATCAAAAACGTGACTCATGGCTGTCCAAAATGAAAACAACAATAACCCTTCAAACTCAAAATTTTCCTTCACCAAACCAACACCCATAACATGAACATAAACTTTAACAAAGAAATTCTCAAAAATGCAAACTTACATTTAATTGTAACTTGCTAAACCTTCACCAAACTTCTCAAAATTGGTATCAATATCTTCCTTGTGATGTGTAGACCATTTTTCATGAAGGAACCTAAGTATTTAGAGATGAAATGGAGGGAGAGGATGAAGCTCAAGCAAAACGTCCATGGAGTTTCTATTTGGTTCTTCAATTCGGCAATGTTGAATGCAAATGAGGAAGATGGATTATTCAGCTGCATTTTAGGTGTACACATGTCCCACTATGTATTTAATTAATCCCCTTAGTGGTCCACTTAGTCACTTAATCATATAATAAGCTAAATTCCCACTTATTCCACATTTAACCTTTAATTTCTACTATTTACTTTAGGTACCACCAAATTAATTTTTCATTTCATTTTTTAAGTGTAATATTATTTATTTTTAATGGATATTTAGGTCAAAAGACACTTCGGGATGTCAAATGACCATAATGCCCCTGTTCGGGTGGCATTCCCGATTTTTCAGATACTGGGTTTTGTCTGTTTTTAGATTTCTCACTTTTCTTTGTACTAATTATTTAATTTTTCTTTGATCTTTCTAATGATATTTATTCTTCAATAAGGTTCTATTTATGTCCTAAAAATGTTTTCCAGGGTTTCCCACAGTCTAGGGCCAGTCAACGGTCCACGCCGTGACTTCCCGGTGCGGTCACCCATCGCTAGGTTTCCCGGCTCACTTACTCGGTTACATTTCTTTGCTATGATTTTTCCTTTGTTTTTCTTGTACTTTCTTTTCTTGTATTTCATTATTTTATGTCTCCTCACTCATATTGAAGTGTAGTTCTAAGCATCCTAGATGTCCGGACAACACTGGTCACCGGTACAGCAGAACGCACTACCGAACTTAGGGGTGTTACAATGAAGTTGTTTCAAAACTCTTCTAGTTCTGTCCAACTAGTTTTCAGCTGTGACAGAATCATCTTCCCTTCTCTCCATATGAGATTTTTGTTGTGGAGGTGGTGGTGGTGCCATAACTCCTGCCATCTGTCTAAAGAACTCAGCCATTTACTGAAATGTGGCTAGTGAATTTGGTAATGGTGGAGCAGGTTCCCTCCTGTCTCCTGGTTCAGTCATAGATGGAGCATGACTTTCCACTTCCTCATTGACCGCTCTCTGCGATGTGGAGTCCATATTCTGATCAAAATAACAAATCAAAAGATCTACATTAAAGTCATCTTACCACTTACAATGCAGTGCATGACATGCAAACTATCTAGGTCCAGAAATGCCTAAACCGTGCTCTGATACCACTAAATGTAACACCCCTCACCCGTCTATAGAATAGCTGAGCAAGGTGTGCTACACGACGTATCGGAACACCTAGTCTATGATTATTTCATTTACTGAGCTCAATTTGATTTTAAGAAGTCTTTTATGTAATATTCATATCATGCTGATACTATTTTCATACTTTGATAAAATCAGTGTTTCAAAAATGATAATAAAAATTTGGCAAGGTGCCATCTGTATTTCGGACAAACTGTCCTTCCAAACCTATTGAAAATAGTTTAATATGATAATATTAAAATCTCAAATACTTCATAGTCTCTATTTCTCAATAAAGTCAATAGACTTTCATAGTCATTAAACAGTTCCATAATACAGTCCATAATAATTTAAATATATCCAGAAAATTTCCATATTATTTAATATGTACAAGATATTACAAACTTTAGAGCTTTCATAATATTACAAAGTACAAGGCCGAATTTCAAAAATATAACAAAAGTACAAAATACAAGATATCCTAAGTCCTACCATATATGCAATGCAGTGCAGATGACTCTGGACTCCTGTGCAGATCTAATATCTCACTCGGTCGTAGGTCTGCTCAGCTCCCTAGCTGTGTCTCTAATACCTACGCGTTAAAAAAACAACGAGCTAACCAATTTTGCTTAGTGGTGCCAAATATAAAGAAATATATACTAAAATAAAGTAAATAAAGTGTTTACGAATTTTTGGTGGTGCTGTATGTCAGTAGACTGGATTTAGGTAATTGAATTTAATAGTGCTTGAATTACTGCCCGTGTAGCCTATATACTGACTAGACTGGATAAACGAATATACTCGCACTGGGTACCTAGTACCTTGGGCCATCACACCATCGGTCATAAAGTGTCTTCCTGTGTGCAAATAGCATGGCTAAAAAGCCATATAGTCAATCAGCGATACGCCAAAAATAAATACACAATATGTATAGCTGTAGGCTATTAAAGTCACAGTGCGGCATAATAAGCCGTATAAACACAGTATGGCATGAAGCCATTTACAGAAGAGCTGTCAGAATCCTATCGGCATGCCAACCTATCCAAACTAGTCAACTAGGCAAACTAGGGCATATTATAAATTAATTGTTTCATTCTTCAATTTTTAGAGTTTACTAACTATTATGTAATTCATAAGTCAATGCATATGTTGACCTTTTTAGGTACTATGGATAAGTGGTTTCTAGCAACAACATGTCACATATTGTAATTCAATATGCTGCCAATATAGTGCAATTTACCATTTTTACAAGTTTGCATTCATTGCCAAAGTCCTTCAAGCATCATTTTATGTAAATGTCAAATTCTTAATTTTTGGTGTGCTAGATTGGTCTAGCTTAAAGTCCTACTTCTCTTGGTTTTAGCTTCTGGTTAAAGAAGCAAAATTGTAGATCTATGTCTTATTGCACGCGGGGCAAAATTTTAGGTCATTCTGAGTTGTATAGACCAAGATACGGTCAATTTACTAAAGCTGGACAGATTGCACCTTTAGCGTAAAATTTGGTCAATTTTAGGTCACTTTTAGTCCTGGCAGTTTTGGTACCCGAACTTGTGAAGCTATTTGACTTGGTTCTATTCATTTTTGGGCTTTGGTGTCTTCATAAGAAATGTATCTCTATATCTAAGCTATCGATGGTAAAAATTTCAGGGCAATTGGACCTGTTTTGAGTGAGTTATGGTCATCCTAATGATTACTGTTCATATGGTCAAAAATCTGGGTTGCAAGGTTGCTATTCCTGATTTAGTCATTTTTAAGGTCTATTTCTAAGCTGAATTTTGGCAACATTTTTACATGAAGGTTGGCCTATTTGGTGTCTAGTTTCACCCCCATTGGCGTCATACCAATGGGGTTCATAGTTTGGCACTTATGACCTAATTTAGGTACTGCCTTCAATACACAACCTGCACAAAGCACATACACTTCTAATTTGATATTCCTTCTCCTCCTCATTACTTCAATATGAAATCAATGACACTTCCATATATATATATTGTGCACAATTCCAGCAATAATTTTGGGCAGAACATTCAAGTGCTCAATGCACACAATTCACCATTAAGTTCAACATTCACTTCCACCAAAATTCAACATATCTCAATGTCAATATTACACATACACTTCAACATAATCATACTTCAATATCACTTATACATGCTGCCCACAATTTAACACTGGCATATTTCATTAATAAACTACATATTCACACACAAATTCATGATTTAATAGGCTGCCGAACATGGCAGTTTGCCCAAAGCATTAAGGTTCCATTTCACACCCTTAATTCAAGCACTACATGCACATACTTAGATTTTAACTTACTACGTCCTCCATTTCAGTTAATCAACCATAATTTCCATCCATTAGAGGTAAGAAAAACTCAAATACAACACATAATCATGGCTGCCAAAAATGGACCATTTCATTTCTCAAGATTTTCTTCATTTATCTTCACGAAAATACTCACCTCAACCTAAACACAAGGTATACTAAAGCAAGGGAGAGGTTTTGGACACTTACCACTTTTGGAGCTTGTTAAAACTTCACCAAATTTTTTCCTTTTTGTTCCTTATAATCTGCCCAAGAGGTGTGGACCAACTTTAGTGAAGGAGCTTGAGAAAACTATGGCTTATTCATGGTGGATGTGAAGCTTTTGCTTGGGACATAAATGGTGGTTTTGGGAGGAGATGAAATTCGACCAAAATGAGTTATGAGGAAGAAGAAGATGTTATGGGATTACACATGTCCATTTAAGTGTCTAAAATACTCTCCTAATGGTCCACTAACTTAATATATATATAAATATAATTAAACTTTTAATTATCCTAAGTTTACCCCCCATTTCTTTCACTATTCTTATAATGTATCACAATTTAATTTTTCATGACATTTTCTAAGTGTAATATCATTTACTTTTAATGGACATTGAGGTCAAAAGGCAACTCTAGGTGTCAAATGACCAAAATGCCCCACTTCGAGTTATATTCCTGATTTTTCGATAACACCGATTTTTTTCTGTTTTTTTATTTTTCGTTTTTCTTTGTACTAATTTATTAATTTTTCATTGATATTTATAGTGTCAATTATATTTCAATAAACCTTTATTTATGTCTCAAAATTAAATTCCGAGGGTTCCCCGCGGTCTTGGGGTCGGCAATGGCCTTCCCGGTGCAGTCACCCATCGCTGCGGTGCTGACTCATTTAACTTAGCTTCATTTTCTCTCTTTCACTTTTCTTTGATTTTTTTTTATTTTCTTTTTATTTATTTCATCATTATATGTCTGTTCACTATCACTGAAGTGTAGTTCCGGACATTCTGACTTGCCTGGACTGTTATTTGGCCATTGGAGCAATAGAACGTACATAATACATACAGTGGGGATGTTACAGGATCCCAAGAAAATAGAACCAGTGATGGAATGGAAGCCTCCTAGAAATACAACTGAGGTCAGAAGTTTCTTGGGGCTAGCTGGGTATTACAAAAGATTTGTGAAGGGATTTTCTTTAATAGCTGCTCCAATGACCAAGTTATTGCACAAGAATGTTAGATTTGACTGGAATGACAAGTGTCAGACCAGTTTTGAGAAGTTGAAGGCTATGTTGACAAAGTCACTAGTGTTAACACAGCCAGTGTCAGGAAAGGACTTTGTGGTCTACAGTGATGCCTCTCATAATGGGTTAGGGTGTGTATTGATGCAAGAGGGGAAGGTGGTCGCCTATGCTTCCAGGCAACTAAGGCCACATGAATAGAATTACCCTACCCATGATCTAGAACTTAAAGCAATTATCTTCACACTGAAGATATGGAGGCATTACTTGTATGGTGAAAAGTGCTACATTTACACAGACCACAAAAAGTCTGAAATACTTGCCAACCCAGAAGGAGCTCAACCTTAGACAGAGGCGATGGATTGAGTTCCTGAAGGACTATGATTGTGTAATTGACTATCATCCTAGGAAGGCAAATAGTTGCTAATGCTTTGACCAGAAAATCCATCACAACTTTGAGATCGTTGAATGCCCGTCTATCTTTGGCTCGAGATGGAGCTATTTTGTCTAAGTTGCAAGTGAGGCCAAACCTGCTACGGCAGATTTTAGATGGACAGAAGGTAGATGAGACGCTAAAGGCTATTATGAGCAAAATCTTAAAAGGGAAAGAAACTGACTATGAAGTGAAAATAGATGGGTGTCTATAGTACAAAGGAAGGTTATGTGTACCAGATGATGGGAAATTGAAGGCTAGTATTCTAAAAGAGGCACACACCAGTGTTTATGCTATGCACCCAGGAAGTACAAAAATGTATCATGATCTAAAGCTTCAGTATTGGTGGCCTGGTATGAAGAAGGACATAGCTGACTATGTGATTAAATGCTTGACATGCTAGCTAGTCAAGGAAGAATATCAAGTTCCATCAAGTTTGCTACAGCCTATATGCATACCTGAATGGAAATGGGATCGAGTCACCATGGATTTTATAAGTGGTCTACCTCTCACCCAGAAGAAGTATGATGCAGTATGGGTGACAGTAAATAAATTGACGAAGTCAGCACACTTTCTGCTTGTCACACCTTATCCCTGGTAAGGCATGACATGATCCCGTAGCATACCTAATGAATTACCGAACTCCACTTATCGATAACCCATTAGTTATGCTACAAAGGATTTTAAAACAAATCATAGCTTTTTATCTTATCAATTCTTTTGCGGAAAACTGCATGAGAATAGTTAAAATTCCATGTAAACATTCATTGGAAATAATGATAGAATAAATATTGCAAAAGTTACATTTTCATAAGTCTCAAAGTGAAATACAAAATAGTTACAAACTCAAAATGTGATAGCAACGCCATGCTTTTAAATACAAACTGCTCAATGTCCGTACATCCATACATATAGGTGCAAAATACATTAAAAGGAAATTACAGGGGTATACCTACGATATATACCCACAATCAATACCAAATGCTGCTTCTAAGTCTCTCACTCAGTAGCCTTCTCCTGTGACACCCTTTACCCGTGTACAGTATACCCGAGTAAGTAATGCCACACGGTGTACCGGCACACTCTAATATTCCTCAATTAATTTATATCATGCTTTTGCATATAATTTATGAAATACAATTTATTTAAACCATTTATCAAAAGTATCATTCATTTAAGGTTCCGAAGATTTTAAAGAAAATCCGGCGGAGTACCGGCTAAAAATGGAGAAAACAGTTCTTCGGAACCTGTTAAAAACACTTCCAATATTTTTATTCCATCATCTCAAACTCCAATATCCAAAATCTCAACAATATTTCTCAATAGCAAATTCTCAATAATCTTTTCATTTCACAAACATCCATTTCTCATATACAAGCGATAAATACATGCTCAAATTTTGCATTCATAGTCATAACTTTCATTATTTACATGGACATCAAAATATATTACATGAGTTCAAATACATATGAAAAAGTAAAAATCTGCTACAAAATATCAAAATGACAAAATGACACCTAGTGCCCTACCAATGCACTGCAGGTAGTGAGGTGACACGGACATCGTGCGTAATCGCAGGATGGACTCACCCAGTCTGTGGTCTACTGGGCTCACGATCAGGATCTCCAGTACCTACACGTGGCAAAAGCAACGCGCTAAGCAATAATGCTTAGTGGTGCAATAATAAAATAACAAGAAATAACAGATATAAATATGTATTGCATGTACATGTTTTGTTTGTCATGTATTTGTATATCATTTCATTTATTTATTCTACATTGCTCATTTTCATTCATTTGGTTGCCCAAGTAACCTACACTAGACGATCGGATCGATAACGGTAAACCGCACCGGGTATCTAGTACCTCGCCACACCATCGGTCGCATATGCATCACCCGGCAGGGTAATGTAGCGACTACCAAGTCAGAATAATCTCGTGCACAATGCCAAGTCTCAATGCAAAGTCAGAATGGCTAAAAGCCATGAAATCACAGAATGGCATTTTTTCCATGTGCAGTACTGCTAACTGAACCCTATTGGCATGCCAAACTATCCAAACCAATCTTGTTAGGTATACTAGGGCATTTGAAACTTTTAAATTCTTCAATTTGTAAATTTCAAATTTTTGGTGTCACTATTCATCATTGGTCAACAAAAATGTTGACTTTTAGAATAAAAATGTGTACATTGACTTTGGAACTCCCAACATACCACATTTAGTGTTTAAAACTTGTTGGCATTAAGTGTTAATACCATTCCAAAGTGTAACTCAACACAAGCAGAATTTTCAGTTTTGGTGAGTCAACTTCACTGTTCCATTGGACACTGTTACTGTAGGAATTTGAAGAAATGTAAAACATGAAAGTTGTTCCTTATTTTGTCTAGTTGAATTTCCTTTTTTGAATCACTCCATTTGGAGTTTTGTAGCTCTAGATATGGTCCAAAGACCCAAGCTGGCCGAATGTGCATTCTGCAGAAAATTACCATATCTACAGTGCATGAACAGTAACTAGAGTCACTTGGTTGGATGGGTTCTGGCCATAATTTGGGGTATGTTCCTTCATGAAAGTTGTTTGTCTATGTCTTAACTTGTTTCTGTAAAAATTTCAGGTCAATTGACCAAATCTACAGTGAGTTATGGCCAAATGAACAGTTACTGTTCATTTAGTCAATTCTGCAGAGGCAGTTTCAGGGTATCCGGATTGAGGCCAAGTTTTGGTCCTCTTGCTTTGGTCTTTTGGGCATGGTTTCTTCAGAAAAAATGTGCCATTATAAGCCTAGTTTCATGTCCAATTGGCCAAACATCTATTGTACTAACACAGCCCAAGTTATGGCAGTGCAAAGGGACTGAATTTTCAGTCCCTATGCTGCTGTCCTAGGGCAGTTTATACCTTGACTTTGCCATACCATTTTTCAGTCCAAATTGTGTTCAACATACCTCAAATGGTCACTTATTGACCATTAGATTGTTCTTTAACAGTTTAGTAAGTCAAGTCAATTTTTCATGCCTCAAAACCCTAATATCCAATGCAATTTACCCATAAACCTCAATTTGCACCCTAGTTCAACATCTATATAGGTATATAGCTTACACATAACCCCCAATTCATGCTAAGTCTATTAAAAACATCCAAAACCATTCCTCTATTAGGGCTGCCGAATTCTTTGGTGGAGATATACATTGAATTTGTTTCATTATTTCACAATTTCTAATTCATTACAAGCCTAAATCATGGAATTAATGAACTTTAATTACATATATGCACTAACCTTGTTTGGGCAGAATTTCCAAAGCCCTAAACTTCAATTTCTTTCTCCTTCTTGGCTGCCAAGAGCTTCTCCAAGTGATATGGTCAAGGTTTAATGAAAGGGGTTAGGGTTTAGTGGTGGAAACAAAGGAGAAATGGAGCTTTTGATGGCACATCAATGGAGGGAGAAGAAGAAGAATTTTCGGCTGGTGAAAGGGGAGAGGGATGGCTGCTGCATTTTGTGTTATTTTGGTCTTTATTTGCCTTTTTATTTGTTAGTCAATGGATGGTTAAATTTTGATTGGTCAAACTTTTCTTAATGACATCACCATGATGTCATAATTAAGCTTTTTCTTCATTTTCTTTCCTTTCCTCCACTACTCATTTTCAATTTGATTTCTAGTAATGTTTATTCATATTTTATGTCATATTAATTATTTACTCAACTGGACAAGTCGGCCAAAAATCACCTCTGAAGGCGAAATGACCAAAATGCCCTCCGTTTGGCTTAACGGGTCAAAATTGTCTGTACCGATTGAAAAATTTTTCTAGGTATTTTCTTGGCATTCTAATGCCATGGGAACCTCAGTAACCCTTCTCTGGAGTCCCAAAAATTATTTTACAATTTTTTCCCCTGGTCTAGGGCTCCTCGTTGCGAGAACCGCAACTTCCTCCTGCTACCCATCGCTTGGGCACCTACTGCTTTGCTTGGTTGTATTTTATTTCTAAAATTTTTACTAAGTGTTTCTTATTAATATTTGAGTTAATTATGATTCTGACTTTAGTTTAAATATTTTTCCGACGTTCTAGCTGTCCGACCGACACCGATCACCGAATAAGGGATGTACTGAGTGGTTACCGGAGGGTGTTACAACTCTTCCTCTAATTTAAATTTCGTCCTCGAATTTACTCGATGCAAACAGTTGAGGGAACTGTTGCCTCATCATCTCTTCACTTTCCCAAGTTGCCTCCTCGGTGTTGTGGTGCCTCCATAGCACTTTCACCAATGGAATTTGCTTGTTTCTCAACTCTTTCACTTCCCGAGCCAAGATCCGTAGAGGTTCTTCTTCGTATGTCAAATCCAGCTGTATTTCAATTTCTTCTCTTGAGATGACATGTGAAGGATCTGAGCGCTATCTTCTGAGCATGGATAAATGGAACACATTGTGGATCTTGTCCACTCCGTGGTAAAGCTAGCCTATAGGCCACTGGACCCACACGTTCAATGACTTCATATGGGCCAATGAACCTAGGGCTTAACTTACCTTTCCTTCCAAACCTCAATACTTTCCTCCATGGTGACACCTTGAGGAACACTTTGTCGCCAACCCCATATTCTATTTCTTTTCTCTTCAGGTCGGCATAAGATTTACTCTGCATGCGAGGCAACTTTGAGATTGGCTTTGATTGATTTTACCTTCTTCACTGTTTCACTGTGTCCGCCCTACCGATTTGTCTTCGCCAATTTAGTCCAAAGACACTGAGTTCTACATTTTCTCCCATACAGCTTCATACGGGGCCATTTGGATACTAACTTGGTAGCTATTGTTGTATGCAAATTCTGCCAGTGGGAGGTATCTATCCCAACTTCCCTCAAACTCAATGACACAACTCCTCAGCATATCCTCAAGGACCTGACAAGTATTTTACGTTATTGTTATCATTTCAATTCAGTATTTGTATCAATTTCATTGGTTTCAATTATTTACCTGGATTACTCTTTTCGATTGCCCATCCGTCTCGAGGATGGAAAGTCAGGTTGAAATGGAGTTGTGTACCCAAGGATTCATGCAACTTCTTCCAAAATCTCGATGTAAATCTTGGGTCTCGATCAGATATGATGGAAAGTGGAATTCCATGTAGTCTAACTATCTCAGCGATATACACCGCTAACCTCTCTAGTGAGTAGTCACCCTAATCGCGTAAAGTGTGCCGACTTTGTCAATCTATCAACTATCACCCATGCCGCATCATGTTTCTTCCGGTGAGAGGTAGACCACTTACAAAATCCATGGTGACCGATCCCATTTCCATTCTGTATGCGTATAGGTCGTAGCAAACCCGATGGAACTTGATGTTCGCCTTGACTTGCCGACATGTCAAGCATTTAGTCACATAGTCGCCTATGTCTTTCTTCATACCGCACCACCAATATCAAGCTTGGATCATGATACATCTTTGTACTTCACAGGTGCATAGCATATACACCGTGTGTGCCTCTTTTAGAATACCGCCTTCAATTCCCCATTATCCGTACACACGTCTTCCTTTGTAATACAAACACCCATCCGCTTTCACCTCATAGTCATTGCTTTTCCTCCGAGATCTTGCTCATAATAGCCATTAACTTTTCATCCGCATACGCCCATCTAAAATCTGCAGAGTGTTTGGCCTCATTAGCAACTCAGCCAAAATAGCTCCATCTCGAATCAAGGTTAGACGGGCATTCAATGATCTCAAAGCTGTGATGGACTTTCTGCTCAAAGCATCAGCAACTACATTTGCCTTCCTAGGATGGTAGTCAATTACACAGTCACAGTCCTTCAGGAACTCAATCCATCGCCTCTGTTTAAGGTTGAGCTCCTTCTGGGTTGGCAAATATTTCAGGCTTTTGTGGTCTGTGTAAATGTAGCACTTTTCACCATACAAGTAATGCCTCCATATCTTCAGTGCGAAGATAATTGCTGCAAGTTCTAGATCATGGGTAGGGTAATTCTGTTCATGTGGCCTTAGCTGCCTGGAAGCATAGGCGATCACTTTCCCCTCTTGCATTAATACACACCCTAACCCATTATGTGAGGCATCACTATAGACCACAAAATCCTTTCCGGACACTGGCTGTGTTAACACTGGTGCCTCTGTCAACATAGCCTTCAACCTCTCAAAACTGGTCTGACATTTGTCATTCCAGTCAAATCTGACATTCTTGTGTAACAACTTGGTTATTGGAGCAGCTATTAGGGAAAATCCCTTCACAAATCTTCTGTAATACCCAGCTAGCCCCAAGAAGCTTCTGACCTCAGTTGTAGTCCTGAGAGGCTTCCATTCCATCACTGCTTCTATTTTCTTGGGATCCACCCTAATCCCATCAGCTGACACTATGTGTCCAAGGAATGCAATCTCATTCAGCCAAAAGTCACACTTGGACAACTTAGCATACAGCTTCTTTTCCCGTAGGGTTTGCAGAACAATCCTCAAATGTTCATCATGTTCTTCCCTGGTCTTGGAGTACACCAGAATATCATCAATAAAGACCACTATGAACCGATCCAGGTATGGATGGAAGATACGGTTCATAAGGTCCATAAATGCCGCTGGTGCATTTGTTAGGCCAAAGGGCATCACCAAGAACTCATAATGCCCATACCGAGTCCTGAATGCAGTCTTGGGCACATCTACATCTTTCACCCTTAGCTGATGATACCCTGATCTGATATCAATCTTAGAAAATACTCCTGCCCCCTTCAACTGATCAAACAGATCATCAATTCTAGGCAACGGATATTTGTTCTTCATAGTCACTTTATTCAACTGCCGGTAGTCAATACAAAGTCTCAAAGTCCCATCCTTCTTTTTCACGAATAGCACTGGAGCTCCCCATGGTGACACACTGGGGCGTATGAACCCCTTATCAAGCAACTCTTGCAACTGAGTTTTCAACTCCCTCAATTCAGTGGGTGCCATCCTATAAGGAGCAATGGAAATGGGTGTTGTACCCGGCAGTGTCTCAATAGCAAATTCAACTTCCCTTTCTGGTGGCAAACCAGGCAACTCTTCAGGAAACACATCTGGGAAGTCTTTTACTGTGGGTATGTCACTCAGATTTGGCTTAGCCTGCCTAGTATCCACCACATGTGCTAGGTAGGCTTCACAGCCTTTTCTCATCATTCTTCTTGCAACTGTGGCTGAGATAACATTGGACAGGAAATCTGTCCTTTCCCCCACAACTATGATCTCATTACCCTCAGGGGTTTTCAAAGAAATTCTCTTCAATTTGCAATCAACCATTGCCTGATGACGTGACAACCAATCCATTCCCAAAATCACGTCAAACTCGTGGAAGGGCAACTCAATCAGGTCTGCCAAGAATTCATACCCCTGAATCCTTAACGGGCAACCCTTGTATACTTTGTTCACCACTACACTGTGGCCCAATGGATTAGTGACCAGAATGTCTTGGTCACTCTCCCTTACTAGTATCCCCCTTTCTACGGGTAAGTTGATGCAAATGTAGGAATGAGTGGATCCTGGATCCACCAAGGCATGCACAGGTGTAGTGTAGAGGGAGAACGCACTCGATGACGCCCGTGGCATCTTGCTCCTCCCGAGCTCGTGGCATAATTTCTGGCAGGTGGTCTGTTATCTGGCCTCTCTGCTGGCTCAGATGTAGGCCTCTGAGATGGTCCCACAACTTCGGATTTACCAGATTTTCTACCTCTCTGTGGTGCAGGAGCAGGTCTGTCTGCTTGTGTTGGAGCAGCTGTAGTAGTTCTGCGTGGACAGTTTCTCAGCTGATGCTCTGCTGACCCACACCTCAAGCAAGCACCAGTCACTCTCCAACATTCCCCCTTGTGCCATTTCAGGCAATGCGGACATGCAAAAGATGTTGGGGCTGGTCCCCTGAACCCCATCCCTGGAGAGCTGCCCACTGATGGTGTGGACTGACCTCTCCTAGGGGTGAACTGTGGCCTGGGCCCCTGAGACTGACCCTGACCCTGTGGCTGACCCGAACTCTGTGCAGGAGGACCCTTAAACTTCTTCCCAAATCCAGGAGCGGAACTAGACTGACCTGGTCCCCTCTTCTGCTGTCTATCCCTTCTGGTCTGTTCACTGATTCTTACTTTTTCCACTTTTATTGCAGCTTCCACTAACTTGGTAAATTCTGTGATTCCCAAGGCAGTGAGCTGGATCTTGATGTTGTCATTTAGTCCCTCTTCAACTCTCTTGCACCTTTCAGCTTCATTAGGGACTATCTCCCTTCCGTAACGGCTTAATCGAACAAACTCCTTCTCATATTCAGCCACTGACAGCTGTCTCTACCTCAGGTTAATAAACTCTCTTCTTCTCTCTTCCAGATATACAGTACCCACATATTTCTTCTTAAATTCTGAAAGAAAGAAGTCCCAAGTTACTGACTTTCGTGCACTTCACTGGACAGTGTCCCACCACTCATAAGCATCGTCTTGCAAGAAAGAGATGGAAGCTTCCGTGTTTTGCTCGAGTGCAAGTGAAGTTGTTTTAGGACTCGCCTGCTCTGCTCAACTAATTCTCTACCGCAATGAGTCATCTTCTCTCTTGCCAGAGAAGTCCACAGCTCCACACTTCCTGAGCCTTTCCAGGTGTGATTTCTGCTGTGGAGTTGGTGGTGGTGCTGGCATTACCCCGGCCATTTGTCTAAAGAAGTCGGCCATTTGTTGGAACATGGCTCGTGGAGGCCGAGCAGCTCGCTGAGCCGGGCGGAGCAGATTCTCTCATGCCCCCAGTCTCAGCTGCTGCAGGTGGAGCATGACTCTCCACTTCCTCCTCAACGGCTCTCTGAGATGAAGGGTCCATATCCTATTCAAAATAAGAAGGATAAACAGATCTGCGTTAGTGCCACCTCGACTCTTACAAATGCAATGCATGGTATGGACTCAATCTAGAACCAGAAACGCCTAAACCGTGCTCTGATACCACTAAATGTGACACCCCTTACCCGTGTACAGTATACCCGAGTAAGTAATGCCACACGGTGTACCGGCACACTCTAATATTCCTCAATTAATTTATATAATGCTTTTGCACATAATTTATGAAATACAATTTATTTAAACCATTTATCAAAAGTATCATTCATTTAAGGTTCCGAAGATTTTAAAGAAAATCCGGCGGAGTACCGGTTAAAAATGGAGAAAACCGTTCTTCGGAACCTGTTAAAAACACTTCTAATATTTTTATTCCATCATCTCAAACTCCAATATCCAAAATCTCAACAATATTTCTCAATAGCAAATTCTCAATAATCTTTTCATTTCACAAACATCCATTTCTCGTATACAAGCGATAAATACATGCTCAAATTTTGCATTCATAGTCATAACTTTCATTATTTACATGGACATCAAAATATATTACATGAGTTCAAATACATATGAAAAAGTAAAAATCTGCCACAAAATATCAAAATGACAAAATGACACCTAGTGCCCTACCAATGCACTGCAGGTAGTGAGGTGACACGGACATTGCGCAGAACTGCAGGATGGACTCACCCAGTCTGTGGTCTACTGGGCTCACGATCAGGATCTCCAGTACCTACGCGTGGCAAAAGCAACTCGCTAAGCAATAATGCTTAGTGGTGCAATAATAAAATAACAAGAAATAACAGATATAAATATGTATTGCATGTACATGTTTTGTTTGTCATGTATTTGTATATCCTTTCATTTATTTATTCTACATTGCTCATTTTCATTCATTTGGTTGCCCAAGTAACCTACACTAGACAACTGGACTGGATAACGGGTAAACTGGCACTGGGTATCTAGTACCTCAGGCCGTCACACCACCGGTCGCATATGCATCACCCGGTGTAAATGTACGACTACCAAGTCAGAATAATCTCAGGCACAAGGCCAAGTCTCAATGCAAAGTCAGAATGGCTAAAAGCCATGAAATCATAGAATGGCATTTTTGCCATGTGCAGTACTGCTAACTGAACCCTATTGGCATGCCAAACTATCCAAACCAATCTTGTTAGGTATACTAGGGCATTTGAAACTTTTAAATTCTTCAATTTGTAAATTTCAAATTTTTGGTGTCACTATTCATCATTGGTCAACAAAAATGTTGACTTTTAGAATAAAAATGTATACATTGACCTTGGCACTCCCAACATACCACATTTAGTGTTTAAAACTTGTTGGCATTAAGTGTTAATACCATTCCAAAGTGTAACTCAACACAAGCAGAATTTTCATTTTTGGTGAGTCAAATTCACTGTTCCATTGGACACTGTTACCGTAGGAATTTGAAGAAATGTAAAACATGAAAGTTGTTCCTTATTTTGTCTAGTTGAATTTCCTTTTTTGAATCACTCCATTTGGAGTTTTGTAGCTCTAGATATGGTCCAAAGACCCAAGCTGGCCGAATGTGCATTTTGCAGAAAATTATCATATCTACAGTGCATGAACAGTAACTAGAGTCACTTGGTTGGATGGGTTCTGGCCATAATTTGGGGTAGGTTCCTTCATGAAAGTTGTTTGTCTATATCTTAACTTGTTGCTGTAAAAATTTCAGGTCAATTGACCAAATCTACGGTGAGTTATGGCCAAATGAACAGTTACTGTTCATTTGGTCAATTCTGCAGAGGCAGTTTCAGGGTATCCGGATTAGGGCCAAGTTTTGGTCCTCTTGCTTTGGTCTTTTGGGCATGGTTTCTTCAGAAAAAATGTGCCATTATAAGCCTAGTTTCATGTCCAATTGGCCAAACATCAATTGGACTAACACAGCCCAAGTTATGACAGTGCAAAGGGACTGAATTTTCAGTCCCTATGCTGCTGTCCTAGGGCAGTTTATACCTTGACTTTGCCATACCATTTTTCAGTCCAAATTGTGTTCAACATACCTCAAATGGTCACTTATTGACCATTAGATTGTTCTTTAACAGTTTAGTAAGTCAAGTCAATTTTTCATGCCTCAAAACCCTAATATTCAATGCAATTTACCCATAAACCTCAATTTGCACCCTAGTTCAACATTTATATAGGTATATAGCTTAAACATAACCCCCAATTCATGTTAAGTCCATTAAAAACATCCAAAACCATTCCTCTATTAGGGCTGCCGAATTCTTTGGTGGAGATATACATTGAATTTGTTTCATTATTTCACAATTTCTAATTCATTACAAGCCTAAATCATGGAATTAATGAACTTTAATTACATATATGCACTAACCTTGTTTGGGCAGAATTTCCAAAGCCCTAAACTTCAATTTCTTTCTCCTTCTTGGCTGCCAAGAGCTTCTCCAACTGATATGGTCAAGGTTTAATGAAAGGGGTTAGGGTTTAGTGGTGGAAACAAAGGAGAAATGGAGCTTTTGATGGCACATCAATGGAGGGAGAAGAAGAAGAATTTTTGGCTGGTGAAAGGGGAGAGGGATGGCTGCTGCATTTTGTGTTATTTTGGTCTTTATTTGCCTTTTTATTTGTTAGTCAATGG
The DNA here is from genome assembly GCF_030052815.1 of Hevea brasiliensis. Lineage (NCBI taxonomy): Eukaryota > Viridiplantae > Streptophyta > Magnoliopsida > Malpighiales > Euphorbiaceae > Hevea > Hevea brasiliensis. The sequence continues at coordinate 50,900,083 of NC_079496.1, forward strand.
ATGGTTAAATTTTGATTGGTCAAACTTTTCTTAATGACATCACCATGATGTCATAATTAAGCTTTTTCTTCATTTTCTTTCCTTTCCTCCACTACTCATTTTCAATTTGATTTCTAGTAATGTTTATTCATATTTTATGTCATATTAATTATTTACTCAACTGGACAAGTCGGCCAAAAATCACCTCTGAAGGCGAAATGACCAAAATGCCCTCCGTTTGGCTTACCGGGTCAAAATTGTCTGTACCGATTGAAAAATTTTTCTAGGTATTTTCTTGGCATTCTAATGCCATGGGAACCTCAGTAACCCTTCTCTGGAGTCCCAAAAATTATTTTACAATTTTTCCCCCGGGTCTAGAGCTCCTCGTTGCGAGAACCGCAACTTTCCTCCGGTTACCCATCGCTTGGGCACCGGCTCGTTTTGCTTGGTTGTATTTTATTTCTAAAATTTTTACTAAGTGTTTCTTATTAATATTTGAGTTAATTATGATTCCTGACTTTAGTTTAAATATTTTTCTGGACGTTCTAGCTGTCCGGACCGACACCGGTCACCGGAACAGTAGGATGTACAGAGTGGTTACCGGGAGGGTGTTACAACTCCTTTCCCTTACCTGCGACAGGATAAAGAAGCTATCGCTGAGTATATCACTCAGTGGTGCACAACTAATAACTTTAAAACTTAAGGTGAAATATAATTTTTCAAAGCATAATAAATCACATTTTTCTTAAACATGAAAACTTCACAATAGTTCTAAGTCCATAAGAGCAATTTATTAGAATAACATTTCAAATGAGAAATCACACTTCATAAATCACAATTCACAATGCATTAATGTTGCCAACATCAACACATAGTTTAGGCCATGACACAAAATTTCACGATCAGTGCCTTGTTGTATACCACGACAAAGTAATCTTAACCTCACTAATGATTATTAATGAGGGAAGGGCTAGCTAGCTAATGAGTACTCATGTAGTCTTACCCCACTAACCGTTATTAATGGGAGACATAATCAATATCACTTATCAGCCTCAAGTAGCCGTTACTAATGGAGAGTTCCAAAAGGGACTGTTATGCTAACTGTGGTTTCAAAACAGTTTCCAAAAATTTTCTACTTAACAATCACGTTTGTAAACCAATAAACACATTCAAATTCATCATAATATCCATATAAAGGTGGCAACACTCAAATTTCTCAAATGCAAGAGAAAAATCATATTTCAGTCAAAGTAAACTTGTTCAAAGCTAACTCATTCAAATAAACACATTCCAAACAATTTACAAGTTTAAAAATGAAGAAAAGGTTAGTTGTACATAAACCTTCAATGCTCTCCTTTCTCTTTACTCACTATTCGTTGTCCGTCCCAACCTCTTTCTCTACCGAAAATATATAATAGAATGTCTCAATACGTATCTCAATTGCTGCCAAGAACTCATTGCATGAATGTCTAATGCATCCCAAATTAGCATTGCAAATTTTTGAAAATTTTGATTTTGGACAACTTGGTGCCCCAATCTTTACCTAGTTTCGGTCATAATTTGGTGAGGTGTTCTTCATAAAAATTATTCTTCTAGGTCTTAACTTTATTTTCCTTTTTGAATTGCCTAATTTGGGGCTGTGTAGCTCAAGTTATGCCCAAAACACAATTACTGTTCACGTCACTGTTCATGCTGCAGATTTAGTTCTGGCAGATTTATCGATCCAACTTCGTTCAGCAATTTGATCAAGTTAAGTCCATAATTTAGTCTAATGTTCTTCATACAAAATGTTCTACTATGTCTTTGGTTTCCATCGGTTCAAGAATCGCCTAAATTGTAGTTTTCTAGAGAGAGTTATGGCCATACAAAATTTACTGTTCATATGGTAAATCTGCAATTCTACAGATTTAGTGATTCAACTTTTGCTGAGCAATTTGATTGGGTTAAGTCCATAATTTGGCCTCAAGTTCTTCATATGAAATGTTCCACTATATCTTAGGTTTCCATCGATTCAAGAATCACCTAAATCAGAGTTTTCTAGAGAGAGTTATGGCCATGCAAAGTTTACTGTTCATATGGTCAAATTCTGCAGTTCCAGATTTCTGTCTCCAAGTTTAAGGCTCATTTCGGATAGCTTAAGGTCATTTTCGGGGCAAGGTATCTTCATGAAAATTCTAGCCCTATGTCTTAAGATTCGTTTCCAATTAGTTTCACACAAATTGGGGTTGTGTAACTTAAGTTATGGGCTTCCAAACACACTGAATTCAGTGTGCAAAATTCTGCCCTAAGTTCAATTTTTCATTTGTTCAATTGCTTCCACTAACCAACCTCAATTCACATTTAATTTACCCAAAATGACTATAATTTAGCATTAACACATCAATGGCACTTCTTAGCACAAAACCTACAATTTTCAAACACCAAAGTTTGTGATTTCCGTAATCCTACCATTTCATTACCTCCATTCATCAACCCAATGTCAATTCAAACTAAATAAACCTAAAATGACCATAATTTAACACTACACACACCAATTTCAGTCTCTAGCACTAAAACCCAATTTTCCCATGAACCCTAATCTTCCATAATTTAATTTATGCAATCCCATGAAATCTTACTACTCCCAATCATGCATAATACCTCAATCTAACTTAGATTTATCATCAATTTAACTAAAATACATCAAAAACCTAATTTTACCTAAGTTGGCCAAAACCCTAGTTTAGGTTCCATGCATGTTTCCTTTCAATTTCTCATGAAATTTCATCATAAGTTAACTTCATTTAAGGCTTATGCAACTAATCTAACATGAAAAGAAACTTATCTCAAGTGACCACTTCTAATCTTCAATTTCTTTTAACTCTTTTGTTCTCTTGTTTCTAATCTCTCAATGAAAGATAAATTTGATGTTTTCTACCAATTAGATAGAAAACCCATGGAAAAAAAGTGGGGAAAATCAATGGTTGAGAGAGGTTGTAAGTGGAAGAATGAAGAGAGAAGAAAGAAAAGAGAGGGAGAGGAGGTGTGTGGGAGGGCAACTAAATGAGGGAGGGAGGAAGATGGCTTCCTTTTATACTTATCCAAATTATTTATTTATTTATTTATTTTTTATTGAGTTGTCCAAAGCTCATTGGTCCTAAAATTTTAATTGGGTCAAAATGGAACTAAAATTCTAGATTTTTTTTTTCTTTTATTTTCCTTTCACTTTATACTTGAATTCTTTTCTTTAAAAAAATTATTCCATAATTCAATTCATTAATTTCACTTAAATTAATTAACATTTTGGTCAAAAGTCAACTCTTGAGGTAAATTGACCAAAATGCCCCTCATCGGTTCATAATCTCTCTTTTTCAATATACCCGGTGAATCCTTATATTTTTGGGTCATTTGAATTTTTATTGTGTCTATCTCCAATAATTTTCTATTTATTTTTGATCCTCAAGGTATCTTTGAATAGTACTAGTCACATGCCAAAAATGGTACTATTCACAACTCGAAAGTTCGGGTGTTACAATTCTCCCCTCCTTAAAAATAAAATTTCATCCTCAAAATTTACCTGGTCTCATTCTCTGAATAGCTGTGGGTGCTGTCTCCTCATGTCCTCCTCATGCTCCCATGTAGCCTCCTGGCCTGAATGATGGTTCCACAGCACTTTGACTAGAGGTATCTGTTTGTTCCTCAGCTGTTTTACCTCATATGCCAAGATCTTTATGGGCTCTTCATCATATGTCAGGTCTGGATTCACTTCAATCTCCTTTACTGGCAAAATGTGAGAGGGGTCTGATCTGTACCTCATCAACATGGAGACATGGTTATGAATCTTTTCCAACTCCGAAGGCAATGCAAGTCCATATGCCAATGGACCCACTCTTTCTAGAACCTCATACGGCCCAATGAAGCGAGGACTTAGTTTTCCCTTTCTACCAAACCTCATGATCCTCTTCCATAGGGAAACTTTCAGGAACACCTTGTCATCCACACTATACCGAATATCTCTTCTCTTTACGTAATGTAGGACTTTTGTCTATCCATTGCAACTTTGAGTCTGTCTCTAATGAGATTAACCTTTTTTTCTCTCTGCTGCACTAATTTTGGACCAATCAACTTCCTCTCGCCCACTTCATCCCAACACAAAGGAGTTCTACAGTTCCTGCCATAAAGTGCTTCGTATGGAGGCATTCCGATGCTTGAGTGATAACTGTTGTAGTAGGTAAATTCAATTAAAGGCAAGTGTGTGTCCCAACGCCCTTCAAACTCAATCACATAAGCCCAAAGCATATCCTCCAAAATCTGGACGATCCTTTCAGACTAGTTATCTGTCTGTGGATGGAATGTTGTGCTGAAGTTCAATATAGTCCCTAGGGCTTTTTAGAGACTATCCCAGAATCTAGAAGTGAACCTAGGATCTCTATCAGACACAATAGACATTGGCACTCCATGCTACCTCACCACTTCATCAATCTACAGTTTAGCCAATCTTTCCAGGCTGTAATCCATTCTCACTAGCAAAAAGTGTGCAGACTTGGTCAATCTATCAACAATAACCCAAACTGCATCATGATTCTTTTGTGTACGTGGAAGTCCTGTCACGAAATCCATAGTGATTCTTTCCCATTTCCACTCGGGAATTGGCAATGGCTGTAGCAACCCTATAGGCACTTGGTGTTCTGCCTTTACTTGCCGACAAGTTAGGCATTTGGCAACATATTCTACAATGTCTTTCTTCATTCCTCTCCACCAATAGTGCTATTTCACACTTCTATACACTTTGATTCCACCAGGGTGCATTGCAAAAGGTGAATCATGTGCTTCCTTTAAAATGGTCTGCCTCAGTTCAACATTCTCAGGAATGCACATTCTGCCCTTATATAACAACAAGCTCTCATCATTTACTGATAATTCTGGTTTTTGCCATCTCGAGCCTCTTCCATTAACTTCACATGCTTATCATCTTTCTGCGCGATTGCTTTAATTTGTTTTGCCAGTATTGGCTTCACTTGCCAAGTAGCTACCATCTGCCCATCTTTATTAATCTCCAAATTAGCATGCAATGCCCTTAACTCATGCACCATGGATAATGGAGAAACCCTCAAACCAGCCATAGTCTTGCGACTTAAAGCATCAGTTACAACATTAGCTTTTCCCGGCTGATAGTCTATCAAACAATCATAATCTTTTATCAGTTCTAACCATCTCCTCTACCTCAAATTTAACTCCTTTTGTGTGCCTAAGTACTTCAAACTTTTATGATCTGTGTATATATAACATCTCTCCCCATACAAGTAATGTCTCTAGGTCTTCAAGGCAAAGAAAATGGCTGCTAGCTCCAAGTCATGCGTGGGATAATTCCTCTCATGCAGTTTAAGCTGGCGTGAAGCATAGGCAATGACGTTTCTATCTTGCATCAACACACAACCTAATCCATTATGAGAAGCATCACTATATATGGTATACTCCTTACCCAAAGTGGGCAAGGTTAAGACTGGAGCTTCAGTTAAACGCCTCTTTAACTCATCAAAACTTTCCTAGCACCGATCAGTCCACTGAAAATTTACGTCCTTCCTAAGTAGCTTGGTTAGTGGAGATACTAGTATGGAGAATCCCTTCACAACCCTTCAGTAATACCCAGCTAAACCAAGGAAACTCCGAACTTCCATGACATTTCTAGGTGGCTTCCAATTAAGAATGGCTTCTACTTTGCTAGGATCCACCTGGATACCCTCTGCAGATACAGTATGCCCTAAAAATGTTATCTCCTTTAGCCAAAACTCACATTTCGATAGTTTGGCATAAACTGCTTCTCCCTCAAAGTCTGCAATACTATCCTCAAGTGCTTGTCGTGTTCCTCTGCATTCTTTGAGTACACCAAAATATCATCAATGAATACCACAACAAACTAGTCCAAATATGGCCTAAAGATAGTGTTCATCAGGCCAGTAGTATTTACAACTCGAAAGTTCGGGGGGTTACACTGCCAATTAGGACTGACTACTCATTGCAGAAGTTAGCAGAATTGTATATCAGTGAGATAGTTAGACTGCATGGAATTTCACTATCCATCATATCTGATCGAGACCCAAGATTTACATTGAGATTTTGGAAGAAGTTACATGAATCCTTGGGTACACAACTCCACTTCAGCATAGCTTTCCATCCTCAGACGGTTGGGCAATTATAAAAAGTAATCCAGGTAAACAATTGAAACCAATTGAATTAATACAAATATTGAACTGAAATGAAAATAATAACATGAAATATATGTCAGGTCCTTGAGGATATGATGAGGAGTTGTGTCATTGAGTTTGAGAGAAGTTGGGATAGATACCTCCCACTGGCAGAATTTGCATACAACAATAGCTACCAAGCTAGCATCCAAATGGCCTGGTATGAAGCACTGTATGGAAGGAAATGTAGAACTCCAGTGTGCTGGATTGAATTGGGTGAAGATAAACTGGTAGGGCCAGACCTGGTGAAACAGACTGATGAGAAGGTAAAACTAATCAAAGCCAATCTAAAGGTTTCCTCAGACAAATAAAAGTCCTATGCCGACCTGAAGAGAAAAGAAATAGAATACACAGTTGGCGACAAAGTGTTCCTCAAAGTGTCACTGTGGAAGAAGGTACTAAGGTTTGGAAGAAAAGGTAAGTTAAGCCCTAGGTTCATTGGCCCATATGAAGTCATTGAACGTGTGGGTCCAGTGGCCTACAGGCTAGCTTTACCACCAGAGCTGGACAAAATCCACATTGTGTTCCATGTGTCTATGCTAAGAAGATACCGCTCAAATCCTTCACATGTCATCTCCATGGAAGAAATTAAAGTACAACCAGATTTGACATATGAAGAAGAACCCATACGGATCCTAGCTCACGAAGTGAAAGAGTTGAGGAATAAGCAGATTCCACTGGTGAAAGTGCTTTGGAGGCACCATAACACCGAGGAGGCAACTTAGGAAAGTGAAGAGATGATAAAGTAATAGTTCCCTCAACTGATTGCATCAGGTAAATTTCGAGGACGAAATTTAAATTAGAGGGGAAGAGTTGTAACACCCTCCCTATAGCAACTTCGTACATTCTACTGTTTCGGTGACCAGTGTCTGTCTATACAGCTAGAACACCGGAAAAATATTGAAACTAAAGTGAGGAACCATAAGTAACTCAAATATTAATAAGAAAAATTTAGGAAAAATTTTAGAAATAAAATACAACAAAGTTAAATGAGCCGGCGCCCTAGCGATGGGTAACCCAGTGGGAAGTTACGGTTCTCGCAATTAGGAGCCCTATACCCGGGGGAAAATTCATAAAATAATTTTTGGGACTCCAGAGAAGGGTCATTGAGGTTCCTATAGTATTAGAATGCCAAGAGAATGCTTAGGAAAATTTTTCAATCCGTACAGATAAATTTGGTCTGTTAAGCCAAACGGAGGGCATTTTGGTCATTTCGCCTTCAAAGGTGATTTTTGGCCGACTTGTCTAATTAAGTAAATAATTATTTTGACATAAAATGTGAATAAATATTGCTAAAAATTTAATTGAAAATAAGTAGAAAATAAAAGGAAAGAAAATTAAAGAAAATGGGAATTTTGACATCATTATGATGTCATTAAAACAATTTTAACCAATCACATGATGATACATGGCTAACACTCACTTAAAATAAATAAATGGGCAGCAAATGAAAGAAAAAAAAAAAATCAGAATTTCCTTATCTTCTTCCTTTTTGTCGAACCATTGCCCATGGTTTCTTCCACCATTTTTCTTCATGAAAAGCTTCATCTTCCATAAATTCTTACCATATTTCCCATAAGCCCCAACACTAAAACTTGTTCTTGGACCTTGCTAGAGTGATTGGGAGCTAAGAAAGTTGAAGAAATTGAAGTTTGGTCAAGAAGGAAAATTGTTAAGTTAAGGTTAGTGCAATTTCTAGATCTCTTCCTTCTTTAATTCTTAGATTTAAGTTAGCATGAGATAGAATTTCATGGAAAATGAATGAAATTATGCTTAAATGAAAGACCAAAATTTTGGCCAGTAATGAGAGCTTAGTGGTTTTATTGAATTGAGTTGATTACACATGCCTACTAGTGTGTGTTGAATTGTTATATGCTTTGTATAATTGGATTGTGGCATTTGCATGAGATGTGAATTGTGGAGGTTAGGGTTTGGACATAAACTTGAGACTTTGTTCATGTAAGGATGAAAATAAGTCTTAATGATCAATTAGTAACCATTTGAATGTGTATGATGAGGAAATGAAGTGAGTTGAGGCTTGGCATTTGTGTATGGGTGAGCTGCCTTGGCTGACCTACAGGATTGACCATGAGTCCAGCAACTTTGGATAGCTATAAATGGAGTTCTAGAGGTTCAATTGGTGCAAGGCCAATTGGATATGAAACTAGACATATAATGGCACAACTTTGGTGAAGAAACCCTGCCCAGAAAACTAAACCAAGTTGGCTTAAAAATTGCCCTAATCTGGGTGACCTATATTCTGCTTGGGCAAAATGTCCAAATAAATAGTATTTATTCATTTGGTCATAACTCAGTGTAGAAAGGTCTAATTGACCTGAAATTTTACCAGCAGAAAGTTGAGATATAGACCTAGAACTTACATGAAGAAACCTAACCCAAATTTTGACCATAACATGTTCAAAAAGTGACCTATAGTCACTACACAAAACATAATAGATTTGGTCAGTCCAGAAAATCTAGAAAGTTTGCAATCCAGCTAGTTATAGTGTTTAGGCCATAACTTGAGTTACAAAACTCCAAATGGAGTGATTCAAAAAAAGAAATGTAACTAGATACAATAAGGAACAACTTTCATGAAGACAACTTTACCAAATTCCTGCTATAAAAATGACTAATGGAACAGTAATCACAAGGCTTGAAATTTGAAAATTTTGAACAACTAACACTAAGCCTAGAAATGGTATTGGCAACCAATACCAACAACTTTAGAATGCAAAATGTGGTATGTTGGGAGTATTAGAACTAATGTACCTATTGCCTATGCAAAAGTCAACATTTTAGTTGACTAATGAAATGAATAGTAACACCTAAACTTAAATTTCTAGAATTGTACAATTTAAAAATGTAACATGCCCTAATATACCTAGCAAGATTGATTTGGATAGGTTGGCATGCCAATAGGTTTCAGTTAGCAGTACTGCACATGGCATTATGCCATTCAGTGATTTCATGGCTTTTAGCCATTCTGACATTGTTTTGATACTTGGCCTTGTGCCTAATGTTATTACAGCTTATTAGCTATTCTGTTGTACACCGGGAGATACATATGTGACCGATGTTGTGATGGCACAAGGTACTTGATACCCAGTGCTAGTTTACCCGTTTATCCAGTCCAATCATCCAGTATAGGTTACTTGGGCAACCAAAAATGAAAGTGGATAAATTTAATGAAATTATGAATATAAAAAGTACAAAATAAATAAGATTTCTAATAATGATCGAAAAATTGTCTGCATAAGACATCAGAACATGCACTGCATATTTATTTTCTGTTATTTCTTTTTATTTTATTATTGGCACCACTAAGCATTATTGCTTAGCGTGTTGCTTTTGCCATGCATAGTGTAGAAAGAGATGATTCTCATTCATTTCAATTAATCTGTACATGGATATATATATACAATTGATTCCTATAATTGTGTTCTACTAATTAGGAAGAAATCCTAAATAAGAAATCCTAAATAGGAATACAGAATACAGAATATACAGAGAAATAATATAGTGATTGACTTTCCATAACATAGTGATTGACTTTCCATAACACTCCCCCTCAAGTTAGAGCATAGATGTTAATCATGCCCAACTTGTTACAAATGTAGTCAATCCCAGCTCCATTCAGAGCTTTTGTGAAAATATCTCCTAACTGCTCTCCAATTTTGATATGTCTTATTGAGATGATCTGTTGTTGAATCTTTTCGTGAATAAAGTGACAATCAATCTCAATATATTTAGTCCGCTCATGAAACACCGGATTAGAAGCAATATGAAGAGCAGCTTGATTATCACACCACAATTTCGCAGGCAGGGAGGTCTTAAAACCTGTCTCATCTAGTAATTGAAGTATCCACATTACCTCACATACTGATTGTGCCATGGCTCTGTATTCAGATTCAGCACTAGATCGAGAAACTACACTCTGCTTCTTGCTTCTCCAAGACACCAAATTTACTCCAATAAAAACGCAATATCCAGTAGTTGACCTCCTGTCAACCTTAGATCCAGTCCAGTCGGTATTTGAAAAACATTCAACATTCAAATGCCCATGATTACCATATAGCAAACCTCTTCCTGGAGCGCCCTTCAAATAACACAAGATTTGTTCCAAGGCTTCCCAATGAGCAATAGTTAGGGAAGACATAAACTGACTTACCACACTAACGGCATAAGCAATGTCAGGACGAGTGACTGTAAGGTAGTTCAATTTTCCTACTAATCTCCTGTATCTCTCTGAATCTTCAAACAACTCACTATCCCCTACTAACAGTTGTAAAGTTGGAGTCATTGGTGCGCTACAAGGCTTAGCACCTAATTTTCCTGTCTCTATCAATAGATCGAGGACATATTTTCTTTGAGACAAGAAAATACCCTTCATACTTCTCATAACTTCGATACCCAAGAAATACTTTAACAATCCCAAGTCTTTAGTCTAAAACTGAGTTTGGAGGAAGGTTTTAAGAGATGAAATACCTGCAGAGTCACTCCCAGTGATGACAATGTCATCCACATAGACTACCAAGAGAATTAGACCAGCCTCAGATTGCCTATAAAATACTGAGTGATCACACTTACTCTTTTGCATACCAAATTCATGTACTGCTTCACTGAATCTCCCAAACCATGCCCTAGGACTTTGTTTCAAGCCATAAAGAGACTTCCGAATCCTACAAACTTTATCCAACTCCCCCTGAGCAACAAACCCAGGTGGTTGCTCCATATACACCTCCTCCTGAAGATCACCATGAAGGAAAGCATTCTTGATATCCAATTGATGCAGGGGCCAATCATATGTAGCTGCTAAAGAGTTAAACAAGCGAATAGAAGTAAGTTTAGCTACAGGAGAAAAAGTATCAGAGTAATCAACCCCATATGTCTGAGCATATCCTTTTGCTACAAGGCGTGCTTTTAACCTAGCCACAGAACCATCAGGATTTGCCTTTACTGTAAATACCCATTTGTAACCAATAGCTTTCTTACCAGCGGGCAAAGGCAATAGTTCCCATGTACCATTAGCATCTAATGAAGGAGCGGAAGCGTGAAAAACACAAGATTATACCATTGAATTCAAAATTTTTCACCTAGGGTCACAAGCACCATGCAAGATTTATTTTTATCTATTTTATTTCAATGATAAACAACATATTAAAACTCTTTTAATATGTTTTTGGATCTGTATTTGCCATTTAAGATTTTAAAATTAATCAGATTAATTTTAGAACCCTAGATTAAATCAAGAACGATTACACTAACCTCTTGATGTGCTGCAGCATGTCTGCGCCTTTGAGATTCGTCTTGAGACACGGATGTTGTCCCTCTAGCTTGTCCACACCAAGAACACCTATGGCAGCCCTTGAACAGCTTCTAAAGCCTTTTCTATTAATTAGAAATTCAAGTTCTGCCTTTTAAGAGATTAGAGATGCAAACAGGACACTAGAAACAATTTCTAGTGTTCTTAATTCAAGAGATTGATGGCTAATCTCTTTGAATTGATGAGAGATGAAGAGAAATAGCTGGAGAGGCTCAAAGTGGCGTGACATATGAGAGGAGAGGCTGCTGGTTATGTTTTCTTTTCATAACCCCACTTAAATAGCTAGGTTAACACATTAAACCCTAGCCACATGTCACCTTTTGATTAGCTCTAGGTTTAAGTGACCCAATCACATTGTGCCAAGTGTCAAACCTATATTTAATCTTGATTTTAATCATCTTACATGATTAAAAAAAAACATTTGGCAAGCTTATGTGTTATCCCATGTGTCACCATCTCATGGTGCCACGTGTCACACTGCAAAATGACCAAAATGCCCCTGTGTCTTAATTTTGAGTTCTTAACCCAAAATAATTATTTTCTTCTTCTAATTCATTTATATCAAATATAAATTAATTAATTAATCTCTATTAATTAATTTCTCATCAATTAAATTCATATTTAAACACTTTAAATATAAATTTAATTTATACTACACATCCAATAATCTAGATTTGGTTTCAAGTCATGCTAGGGACTTTGCAATTTTATTGCAAACCAAATCTATTTAATTAATCAATTAAACTCTTTAATTAATTAATTAAATCATATTTAAATAGGTGATAACTTGTGTATGTGTGTGACTTACTAGGCTCATCACTAATTGGCAATGAGACATGATATCAACTCTTAATATCATCAGAACTCTTTCTTACCATAAATGATTTCTCTAAATCATTTTATGAACCTCATAGACCATGGTTAACACCTAGCATAGCATGCCATGGCCACCCAATTAGTAATAAGATTTACCTTAAATGAACCTATAATCATATGTTACCATGCACTAGAATCTCTCTCTACAAAATCCCAACTCAAGCCGAGTCATGGTTTATGTCAAACTCCATTTGCTATGAATATTATGTTCTCTTTTAATTCCAGTTCTTGATTAAAAGATTTTTCTCATCGAAACTCTTTCTTAATAAATATATCTGTCCTTGCCAGGAACTTGAAACATCAAGAACAATTAAATGAACATAGGATTTTAACTCTATTTACTTAGAGGAACAGATTCCTTCTTGATCAACACCTACCTCCATATATAACTAGCAGGAGCCAACACATGCCCATATACCCATACATAGTACAAGTATGACAGCGAGATCAAACTCAAACTACCTATATACAAGATAACTGTATACCTCGTGTCTAAAGATTATATGCATCGATATGATTTATGACAAAACATTGACAAGAGTAAACTCCATGTGCTTGTCATAAGTGTCACTGGTTCGGCCTACTTATCATTTATAAGTGCCTATCATGTTTGTTATATGGCATGAGACTCACCATTCCATCTTATTTATATCTCATATAAATAACTTGGGAACAAACATGAATACAATCTTTACGATAAGTCATGTCCTTATTATGAAGTATCCTCGATTGTGAACCTATTTATGATACTTTGTGCTAGAAATATTGTCACTCATATTCTTAACAACTTAAGAATAATATTTCTAACAAAATATCAATGGACCTTTTCTATTACACATAAATATATTATGTAAACGGAAAAGTGGAAATGCCTTTTATTAATAAAATATATACAAGATACATACTAAATGATATGCTCTAGGGCATACTACTAACAATCTCCCACTAGCACTAGAGCCATTCATTACAATACCTTAGACCCATCTTCTCAAGATGTCAGTCTAACTGAGCTTGTGACAAAGGCTTAGTGAATGAATCAGCTGGATTTTCAGCTGATGCTATTTTCTGCATGGCTTTATTGCCTTGCCCAACTATATCTCTGATAATGTGGTAGTGCCTTTCTATGTGTTTGGATTTTGGTTGAGACCTTAGTTCCTTAGCCTATATGACTGCTCCATTATTGTCACAGTGTAGTGGAACTGCTGACTCAATGGAAGGAACTACTGTAAGTTCTGTAACGAACTTCTTTATCCAAACAGCTTCCTTTGCAGCATCTGATGCAGCAATATACTCAGCCTCAGTAGTGGAATCTGCAGTCGTGCTCTGTTTGGAACTCTTCCAACTGACTGCACCTCCATTACAAATGAACACATATCCAGAGGTAGACTTTCTATCATCGATATCTGATTGGAAATCAGAATCAGTATAACCATCCAATTGCAAGTCTCCACCTCCATAAATCAAGAATAAATCCTTAGTTCTTCTCAAGTACTTAAGGATATTCTTGACAGCTATCCAGTGTTCCAAACCTGGATTGGATTGATACCTGCTAGTCAAACTAACAGCATATGCGATATCCGGCCTAGTACACAACATTGCATACATTAAACTTCCAATAGCCGAAGCATATGGAATCCTGGCCATCTTATCTCTTTCTTCAGGTGTCTTTGGAGACATCTCTTTAGAAAGGTGGATACCATGTCTCACTGGTAACAATCCTCTCTTGGAATCAAGCATGTTAAACCTCTTTAACACCTTTTCCAAGTATAGACTTTGGGATAAACCAATTATTCTTTTCGCTCTATCTCTATAGATGCGAATCCCAAGAATATAGGTTGCTTCCCCTAAGTCTTTCATGGAGAATGTATTTGACAACCATACCTTTATAGTCGTCAACATACCTGTATCATTACCCATCAACAGTATGTCATCCACATATAAGACAAGGAAAATGATAGCACTGTCACTAACCTTCTTATATACACATGGCTCATCCTCATTTTTGATAAAACTAAAGGATTTAATGGCTTCATCAAAACGGATGTTCCAACTCCTCGAAGCTTGTTTCAACCCATAAATGGATCGCTTTAGCTTGCATACCTTGGAACCATCTTGGGATTCAAATCCCCTAGGTTGCTCCATGAAAATGTTTTCTTCAATGTATCCATTAAGAAAAGTCGTTTTGACATCCATCCGCCAAATCTCATAATCATAGTATGCATTATTGCTAATAAAATCCTAATTGATTTAAGCATGGCAACAAAGTAGAAAGTCTCCTCATAGTCTATTCCTTGCCTTTGGCGAAACCCTTTCGCTACTAGCCTTGCCTTATAGGTCTCTACCTTTCCATCAGAACCAATTTTCTTCTTGAAAACCCATTTGTTCCCTATAGGTACAATACCTTTAGGTGGGTCAACAAGATCCCAAACTTGATTCTTATACATGGAATCAATCTCGGATTTCATAGCATCAATCCATTTTGAAGAGTCTATATCTGATATAGCTTCTTCATAGGTAAGTGGATCATCTCCATGATCTACTTCTTCATGAGTAGACAACTCTTGTTCTTCTTCATGAAGAAAACCATATCTCACTGGTGGGTGAGATACCCTGGTTGTTCTACGAGGAACAACTGTAGATGTTTCATCAATGGGTATAGGTTGACTAGATGGATCTATATCCATCTGATCTGTTGGTTGGTCAGAATTCTCCAATTCTAACTCTATTTGCCTTCCTTTGCCTCCTTCTTGAACAAACTGTTGTTCAAGAAATGTGGCATCTCTACTTATCACAACCTTTTGTGAAGTAGGCAAATAAAAATAATATCCAAAACTATCTTTTGGATATCCAACAAATCGACCTTTTTCTGATCTGGTCTCCAATTTATCAGTGTTCAGCTTTTTGATATAAGCTGGACAACCCCAAATCTTAACATGCTTAAGACTTGGTTTTCTTCCATGCCATATCTCATAAGGTGTGGAAGAAACTGATTTTGATGGAATCCTATTCGAATATACAAAGTCGATTCTAATGCAAATCCCTAATAGGAGATTGGCTTATCAGTATAGCTCATCATACTACGTACCATATCCAATAGGGTACGATTTCTCCTTTCAGATACACCATTCAGCTATGGCGTTCCTGGAGGAGTCAGCTGAGAAACAATGCCATGCTCTCTCAAGTATTCATCAAATTCAGTACTCAAATATTCACCTCCACGATCTGATCGAAGAGCTTTAATATTTTTTCCTGTTTGATTTTCTACTTCAGATTTAAATTCTTTGAACTTTTCAAAGGATTCATGTTTGTATTTCATCAAATACAAATACCCAAACCTTGATTTATCATCAGTAAAGGTAATAAAATAATGAAAGCCCCCTCTAGCCATTTCTTTAAATGGACCACATACATCACTATGTATTAGCTCCAAAATATTTTCAGCTCTTAGCCCTTGTCCAACAAAGGGTGATCTAGTCATTTTGCCCTGAAGGCAAGATTCACAAGTTGGAGTAGGCTCAGAGCCCAATGAGGATAGAATCCCCATTTTCTCCAATTTTGCAATCCTATCTTCTGCAACATGACCTAACCTTAAGTGCCAAGTATATTTTGAACTTGAGTTGGTTTTCACCATGGCATTGCTTTCATTTAGATTGCTACACTCGCCGGTGGAAACACTTTCATCGCAATGGAAACACTTTCTGTTGGCGGTGGAAACACTTTCCTTTGCCTCCATCGACTTTAGTCTTACTTTTCTGCTTAGCTATTTTCTTGGAAGGACCAGAATCGAGGTTTCTTTTTCTTATTGCCTTTCTTCTTGTTGGACTTTCCAGCAGAAGAAGATGCAACCAAAGCTACCTCTTTTTCTTTATTGCCTGGCATATTCTTTTGGGCAATAACCAGCATGTTGAGTATTTCAGCTAAGGTGCATTCCTGTTTAGTCATATGGAAATTTGTCACAAAATTCCCAAAAGACTCGTGAAGGGATCAAGGATCAAATCCGTTTGTAGTTGGAAATCCATGTTGAAGTCAAGATGTTCCAACCGCTCAATCACCGAATCATCTTATGGACATGATCCCCAACATTCTCGTCCCTCGGACATCCTCATACGGAATAAGCGTTTAGATATCTCATACCTAGCATTCTGCTGTGCTCACCATACAACTCTTGTAGGTGAAGGAGGATCTCACTCGCACTGCATGTTCTCATGTTGCTTCAGAACTCATTACTCATGGAAGCAAGCATGTAACACTTAGCTCTCATATCATGCTCCTTCCACTTGTCCAAAGTTTCATGTTCCTCTTGTGTGGCCTCTGGAGGTAAGGGACCAGAACATTTGAATCTAGAACATATCCTATATGTTCAAGGTTCAGACAAGTTACAAATTTCTTAGCCAATCGCATGATTAGGTCCTCAACTGTTGTGATCAAGTATGCTTGCAAGGATATTGGATGGTGGTGGTTGTTTTGTGCTCATTATTATCGTAAAATTAATTGCGTAAAATAACCAGATTAATTAGTAAATGTATCATGTAATTAACCAAAATGATTATGGTCTTTTAATCAAATTGGTCCTCCCACTAACTTAGCGAATCCTACACTTCCAAAGTAGAAAACGGAAATCCTAGTTGGATGGATTTCTAGTGGGTGATTGAATTCTTATAATTCTATTGATCATCCTCGTACATCCATTATTGGAATTACAATAAACTATAAGTGAGCAACTCCTTGCCCATCACATCTCATGTGAGGTTCAATCCTTTTACTAGCCCCTAATGCTCAAAATCTCGTACATCCAATATTGACTTATCTTGCATTAGTTAAGTTGATCCCATTGAGCCAAGAATTATGCAAATAATTTTAATGTCCTCAGTACATCCAATATTGGCCACCAAACCATTTACATATTTACAACATCTCATGCTTAACAATTATTCTTAAGAAAATCTCTTAAATTAATTGCATCTCATGCAACTATTTAAAATTTCTTAAAATAATTGCCCCAATGGAGGGCTTATGTTATAATTACTTTAATTATAGCATTTCCAACTTAATCATTTGTTTGGAAGATTTTATAGCCATCCTAATTACTATTAAGGTCTCACTTTGCACATTATCCATTTAGCATGCATATATCATATAATTGCATACATTCCCATACATCTCATGCATTCATGGATAAGCGATAAATATGGTATGATCATGGACTTTCTAAGGGATTCAATCGAGCCACCAAGAATTGAATCAGGGCATTCCTAGGTGCATTTCATTCATTCATTTTACAAGAGTTGCTGAAGGAGTACATAATCAACACTTGATATTGAATTCCTCCCACTGGTCCCACCAATGCTCTTGACCTCCTTGAACTTCTTGCAATCCAATATTACATAGTAATCCTTGGCATACCAAGGCGAATTTACAAGAACTTAAATAAATGAAATTACAACCCAAAAATATTACAAACTTAATAATACATGCCCAAAATAAATTAAAATAAATTAATTTACAATCCCAAAGAAACATAAAAGAAATAAATCCAATCACATTGGTCTTTTATAGTCCATGATCATCCATCATGCATATCACTATTTAACAATTAAATAAAACATACATTCTTAAATTAAATTAAATATCTCATATTCAACTTAAAATTCCAGATTTGAATATGATTCAAATAAATTTAAAAATTCAGATTTGAATCTCATTCAAACAAATTTAAAAATTCAGATTTAAATCACATTCAAACAACTTCAAAAATTCAGATTTGAATCTCATTCAAACATTTTTTAAAAAATCAGATTTGAATCACATTCAAATATTTTTTAAAAAATCAGATCTGAATTTTATTGAATCAATTTTAAAAAATCAGATTTAAATATGATTCAAACAACTTTAAAAATTCAGATTTGAATCTCATTCAAACAACTTTTAAAATTCAGATTTGAATCACATTCAAACATTTTTTAAAATTCTGATTTGAATCATAATTTAATTGTGTGATTAAAACAACTAATTAAACACTTTAATTAGTCAAAGAATAGGCCTTAGATCATACAACAATTGCAGAATTAAAAGCCAAACCTTGAATCACCCATGGAACCATTGTTGCCGCCACCAATGGTGGCTTCTCCATGTGTGACGCCACATCTCATGATCCAACCAGCAATGAATCTCTTGATCTCATGATCAAACACACAATTAAATTATATAATCAACAATCTAAATTGCAAATATAGTGGCTCTGATACCAATTGAAGGAGCGGAAGCGTGAAAAACACAAGATTATACCATTGAATTCAAAATTTTTCACCTAGGGTCACAAGCACCATTCAAGATTTATTTTTATCTATTTTATTTCAATGATAAACAACATATTAAAACTCTTTTAATATGTTTTTGGATCTGTATTTGCCATTTAAGATTTTAAAATTAATCAGATTAATTTTAGAACCCTAGATTAAATCAAGAACGATTACACTAACCTCTTGATGTGCTGCAGCATGTCTGCGCCTTTGAGATTCGTCTTCAGGACACCAGATGTTGTCCCTCTAGCTTGTCCACACCAAGAACACCTATGGCAGCCCTTGAACAGCTTCTAAAGCCTTTTCTATTAATTAGAAATTCAAGTTCTGCCTTTTAAGAGATTAGAGATGCAAAAAGGACACTAGAAACAATTTCTAGTGTTCTTAATTCAAGAGATTGATGGCTAATCTCTTTGAATTGATGAGAGATGAAGAGAAATAGCTGGAGAGGCTCAAAGTGGCGTGACATATGAGAGGAGAGGCTGCTGGTTATGTTTTCTTTTCATAACCCCACTTAAATAGCTAGGTTAACACATTAAACCCTAGCCACATGTCACCTTTTGATTAGCTCTAGGTTTAAGTGACCCAATCACATTGTGCCAAGTGTCAAACCTATATTTAATCTTGATTTTAATCATCTTACATGATTAAAAAAAAACATTTGGCAAGCTTATGTGTTATCCCATGTGTCACCATCTCATGGTGCCACGTGTCACACTGCAAAATGACCAAAATGCCCCTGTGTCTTAATTTTGAGTTCTTAACCCAAAATAATTATTTTCTTCTTCTAATTCATTTATATCAAATATAAATTAATTAATTAATCTCTATTAATTAATTTCTCATCAATTAAATTCATATTTAAACACTTTAAATATAAATTTAATTTATACTACACATCCAATAATCTAGATTTGGTTTCAAGTCATGCTAGGACTTTGCAATTTTATTGCAAACCAAATCTATTTAATTAATCAATTAAACTCTTTAATTAATTAATTAAATCATATTTAAATAGGTGATAACTTGTGTATGTGTGTGACTTACTAGGCTCATCACTAATTGGCAATGAGACATGATATCAACTCTTAATATCATCAGAACTCTTTCTTACCATAAATGATTTCTCTAAATCATTTTATGAACCTCATAGACCATGGTTAACACCTAGCATAGCATGCCATGGCCACCCAATTAGTAATAAGATTTACCTTAAATGAACCTATAATCATATGTTACCATGCACTAGAATCTCTCTGTTACAAAATCCCAACTCAAGCCGAGTCATGGTTTATGTCAAACTCCATTTGCTATGAATATTATGTTCTCTTTTAATTCCAGTTCTTGATTAAAAGATTTTTCTCATCGAAACTCTTTTCGAATAAATCTATCTGTCTGCCAGAACTTGAAACATCAAGAACAATTAAATGAACATAGGATTTTAACTCTATTTACTTAGAGGAACAGATTCCTTCTTGATCAACACCTACCTCCATATATAACTAGCAGAGCCAACACATGCCCATATACCCATACATAGTACAAGTATGAAAGCGATCAAACTCAAACTACCTATATACAAGATAACTGTGCTATCTCAGGTCTAAAGATTATATGCACTGATATGATTTATGACAAAACATTGACAAGAGTAAACTCCATGTGCTTGTCATAAGTGTCACTGGTTCGGCCTACTTATCATTTATAAGTGCCTATCATGTTTGTTATATGGCATGAGACTCACCATTCCATCTTATTTATATCTCATATAAATAACTTGGGAACAAACATGAATACAATCTTTCTGGATAAATCATGTCCTTATTATGAAGTATCCTCGATTGTGAACCTATTTATGATACTTTGTGCTAGAAATATTGTCACTCATATTCTTAACAACTTAAGAATAATATTTCTAACAAAATATCAATGGACCTTTTCTATTACACATAAATATATTATGTAAACGGAAAAGTGGAAATGCCTTTTATTAATAAAATATATACAAGATACATACTAAATGATATGCTCTAGGGCATACTACTAACATCTAAAGCCTCCATTTCCTCTTTCATAGCATCACACCAGCCAGGATGAGACAGTGCCTCATCAACAGTATTTAGGGATAGGAACAGAGTCTAAAGAAGTAACAAAACACCGAGAACAAGAAAATAATTGATTATAAGAAACAAAAGAAGAGATAGGGTAAGTACATGAACGTTTACCTTTACGAAGAGCGATGGGTAAGTCTGAAGGAACGGAAGCGTGAAAACACAAGTTTATACCAATGAAATTCAAAATTTTTCACCTAGGGTCACATGCATCATGCAAGATTTATTTTTATCTATTTGATTTCAATGATAAACAACATATTAAAACTCTTTTAATATGTTTTTGGATCTGTATTTGCCATTTAAGATTTTAAAATTAATCAGATTAATTTTAGAACCCTAGATTAAATCAAGAATGATTACACTAACCTCTTGATGTACTGCAGCGTGTCTGCGCCTTTGAGATTCATCTTCAGGACACCATATGTTGTCCCTCTAGCTTGTCCACACTAAGAACACCTATGGAAGCCCTTGAACAGCTTCTAAAGCTTTTTCTATTAATTAGAAATTCAAGTTCTGCCTTTTAAGAGACTAGAGATGTAAACAGGACACTAGAAACAATTTCTAGTGTTCTTAATTCAAGAGATTGATGGCTAATCTCTTAGAATTGATAAGAGATGAAGAAGAAGAGATAAAAACCCTCAAAGTGGCGTGACAAAGGAGTGTTGCTGCTGGTTGTGTTTTATTTTCTCATAACAACACTTAAATAGCTAGGTTAACACATTAAACCCTTGCCACATGTCACCCTTTGATTAGCTCTAGGTTTAAGTGACCCAATCACATTGTGCCAAGTGTCAAACCTATATTTAATCTTGATTTTAATCATCTTACATGATTAAAAAACATTTGGCAAGCTTATGTGTTATGCCATGTGTCACCATCTCATGGTGCCACGTGTCACACTGCAAAATGACCAAAATGCCCCTGTGTCTTAATTTTGAGTTTTTTACCCAAAATAATTATTTTCTTCTTCTAATTAATTTATATCAAATATAAATTAATTAATTAATCTCTATTAATTAATTTCTCATTAATTAAATTCATATTTAAACACTTTAAATATAAATTTAACTTATATTATACATCCAATAATCTAGATTTGGTTTCAAGTCATGCTAGGGACATTGCAATCTAATTGCAAACCAAACCTATTTAATTAATCAATTAAACTCTTTAATTAATTAATTAAATCATATTTAAATAGGTGATAACTTGTGTATGTGTGTGACTTACTAGGCTCATCACTAATTGGCAATGAGACATGATATCAACTCTTAATATCATTAGAACTCTTTCTTACCATAAATGATTTCTCTAAATCATTTTATGAACCTCATAGACCATGGTTAACACCTAGCATAGTATGCCATGGCCACCCAATTAGTAATAAGGTTTACCTTAAATGAACCTATAATCATATGTTACCATGCACTAGAATCTCTCTGTTACAAAATCCCAACTCAAGCTGGAGTCATGGTTTATGTCAAAATCCATTTGCTATGAATATTATGTTCTCTTTTAATTCCAGTTCTTGATTAAAAAGATTTTCTCATCAGAAACTCTTTTCTGAATAAATCTATCTGTCCTGGCCAGGAACTTGAAACATCAAGAACAATTAAATGAACATAGGATTTTATCACTATTTACTTAGAGGAACAGATTCCATATTGATCAACACCTACCTCCATATATAACTAGTAGGAGCCAACACATGCCCATATACCCATACACAGTACAAGTATGAAAGCAGTATCAAACTCAAACTACCTATATACATGATAACTGTGCTATCTCAGGTTTAAAGATTATATGCACTGATATGATTTATGACAAAACATTGACAAGAGTAAACTCCATGTGCTTGTCATAAGTGTCACTGGTTCGGCCTACTTATCATTTATAAGTGCCTATCATGTTTGTTATATGGCATGAGACTCACCATTCCTTCTTATTTATATCTCATATAAATAACTTGGGAACAAACTTGAATACAATCTTTCTGGATAAGTCATGTCCTTATTATGAAGTATCCTCGATTGTGAACCTATTTATGATACTTTGTGCTAGAAATATTGTCACTCATATTCTTAACAACTTAAGAATAATATTTCTAACAAAATATCAATGGACCTTTTCTATTACACATAAATATATTATATAAACAGAAAAGTGGAAATGCCATTTATTAATAAAATATGTATAAGATACATACTAAATGATATGCTCTAGGGCATACTACTAACAATCTCCCACTAGCACTAGAGCCATTCATTACAATATCTTAGACCTATCTTCTCAAGATGTCGGTCTAACTGAGTCTATGACATAGGCTTAGTGAATGGATCAGCTGGATTTTCAGCTGATGCTATTTTCTGCATGGCTAAATTGCCTTGCCCAACTATATCTCTGATAATGTGGTAGTGCCTTTCTATGTGTTTGGATTTTGGTGAGACCTTAGTTCCTTAGCCTGTATGACTGCTCCATTGTTGTCACAGTGTAGTGGAACTGCTGACTCAATGGAAGGAACTACTGTAAGTTTTGTCATGAACTTCGTTATCCAAATGGCTTTCTTTGCGATCTCGATGCAGAATATACTCGACCTCAGTAGTGGAATCTGCGATCGTGCTCGCTTGGAACTCTTCCAACCGATCGCACCTCCATTACAAATGAACACAGATCCAGAGGTAGAGTTTCTCTCATCGATATCTGATTGGAAATCAGAATCAGTATAACCATCCAATTGCAAGTCTCCACCTCCATAAATCAAGAATAAATCCTTAGTTCTTCTCAAGTACTTAAGAATATTCTTGACAGCTATCCAGTGTTCCAAACCTGGATTGGATTGATACCTGCTAGTCAAACTAACAGCATATGCGATATCCAGCCTAGTACACAACATTGCATACATTAAACTTCCAATAGCCGAAGCACATGGAATCCTGGCCATCTTATCTCTTTCTTCAGGTGTCTTTGGAGACATCTCTTTAGAAAGATGGATACCATGTCTCACTGGTAACAATCCTCTCTTGGAATCAAGCATGTTAAACCTCTTTAACACCTTTTCCAAGTATAGACTTTGGGATAAACCAATTATTCGTTTCGCTCTATCTCTATGGATGCGAATCCCAAGAATATAGGTTGCCTCCCCTAAGTCTTTCATGGAGAATGTATTTGACAACCATACCTTTATAGTCGTCAACATACTTGTGTCATTACCCATCAACAGTATGTCATCCACATATAAGACAAGGAAAGTGATAGCACTGTCACTAAACTTCTTATATACACATGGCTCATCCTCATTTTTGATAAAACCAAAGGATTTAATGGCTTCATCAAAACGGATGTTCCAACTCCTCGAAGCTTGTTTCAACCCATAAATGGATCGCTTTAGCTTGCATACCTTGGAACCATCTTGGGATTCAAAACCCTTAGGTTGTTCCATGAAAATGTTTTCTTCAATGTATCCATTAAGAAAAGCTGTTTTGACATCCATCTGCCAAATCTCATAATCATAGTACGCAACTATTGCTAATAAAATCCTAATTGATTTAAGCATGGCAACAGGCGAGAAAGTCTCCTCATAGTCGATTCCTTGCCTTTGGCGAAACCCTTTCGCTACTAGCCTTGCGTTATAGGTCTCTACCTTTCCATCAGAACCAATTTTCTTCTTGAAAACCCATTTGTTCCCTATAGGTATAATACCTTCAGGTGGGTCAACAAGATCCCAAACTTGATTCTTATATATGGAATCAATCTCGGATTTCATAGCATCAATCCATTTTGAAGAGTCTATATCTGATATAGCTTCTTCATAGGTAAGTGGATCATCTCCATGATCTACTTCTTCATGAGTAGACAACTCTTATTCTTCTTCATGAAGAAAACCATATCTCACTGGTGGGTGAGATACCCTGGTTGTTCTACGAGGAATAGTTGTAGATGTTTCATCAATGGGTATTGGTTGACTAGATGGATCTATATCCATCTGATCTGTTGGTTGGTCAGAATTCTACAATTCTAACTCTATTTGCCTTCCATTGCCTCCTTCTTGAACAAACTATTGTTCAAGAAATGTGGCATCTCTACTTATCACAACCTTTTGTGAAGTAGGCAAATAAAAATAATATCCAAAACTATCTTTTGGATATCCAACAAATCGACCTTTTACTGATCTGGTCTCCAATTTATCAGTGTTCAGCTTTTTGATGTAAGCTGGACAACCCCAAATCTTAACATGCTTAAGACTTGGTTTTCTTCCATGCCATATCTCATAAGGTGTGGAAGAAACTGATTTTGATGGAATCCTATTCAGAATATACAAAGCTGATTCTAATGCAAATCCCCAAAAGAAGATTGGCATATCAGTATAGCTCATCATACTACGTACCATATCTAATAGGGTACGATTTCTCCTTCGATACACCATTCACCGTATGGCGTTCCTGGAGGAGTCAACTGAGAAACAATGCCATGCTCTCTCAAGTATTCATCAAATTCAGTACTCAAATATTCACCTCCACGATCTGATCGAAGAGCTTTAATATTCTTTCCTGTTTGATTTTCTACTTTAGATTTAAATTCTTTGAACTTTTCAAAAGATTAATGTTTGTATTTCATCAAATACAAATACCCAAACCTTGATTTATCATCCGTAAAGGTAATAAAATAATGAAAACCCCCTCTAGCCATTTATTTAAATGGACCACATACATCACTATGTATTAGCTCCAAAATATTTTCAGCTCTTAGCCCTTGTCCAACAAAGGGTGATCTAGTCATTTTGCCCTGAAGGCAAGATTCACAAGTTGGAGTAGGCTCAGAGCCCAATGAGGATAGAATTCCCATTTTCTCCAGTTTTGCAATCCTATCTTCTGCAACATGACATAACCTTAAGTGCCAAATATATTTTGAACTTGAGTTGGTTTTCACCATGGCATTGTATTCTTTTAGATCACTTGCATTCAATTTGTGTTTGTCATTATTATCCAAATAATAAAGACCATCATTCATATAACCCGAACCAACATATTTATTTCCAAAATAAATATTGCAGACATCATCAGTGAACTGAAATTCATAGCCATTTCTAGTCAAACTAGATATAGAAATGATATTCTTAAAAGCATCAGGTACATATAAAATATTATCCAAACACAAAACATGTCTAAACATGTAAAAAGATTTAGATCCTATGGCTAAAGCTTCAACAGTTGAGCTATTGCCAATCCGGACTCTAACATCTTGAGAACGCAAGCTGCTACTATTTGCTAGTTCCTGCATATCATTAGAAATGTGAGAATCGCACCATATCTAAAACCCAAGTCAGATGAACTATGAGTATCATCGTAATCTAAATAACAAGATATGGACATACCTTCCGAAGGTGTATCCTTCTTGTCCTTCAGAGAAGCAAGATACTCGCGCGGTTCCTTTTCCAAAGGCCCATCCTTTTGGCGTGGAAACACATCTCGCTGGCCTGGTCCTCGAACCCCATCCTCGGAGAGCTGCCCACCGATGGTGTGGACCGACCTCTCCTAGGGGTGAATCGTGGTCCAGGCCTCAAACCGACCACGACTCGTGGTCGACCCAACTCGTGTGAGGACCCTTAAACTTCTTCCCAAATCCAGGTGGAACTAGACCGACTGGTCCCCTCTTCTCGTCTCTCCTTCTCAGTCCGCTCATTGATTCTCACTTTTTCAACCCTTATTGCCTTCCACTAGCTTGCTAAATTCTATGATTCCCAAGGCGTTGAGTTGTATCTTGATATTGTCATTCAGTCCTCTTCAAATCTCTTGCACCTTTCAACCGTTAGGGACTATTTCCTTCCATAGCGGCTTAACCGAACAAACTCCTTCTCATACTGGCCACCGACAACCTGCCTCGAGTTAATGAATTCCCTTCTTCTCTCTTCCGGTATACAAGACCCACATATTTCTTCTTGAACTCAGAGAGGAAGAAGTCCCAAGTTCTGACTTCGGCTGCACTTCACTGGACACAATGTCCCACCATCCGTAGGCATCATCTTGTAACAAGGATATAGCGACTTCTAAGTTACGCTCTGGGTGCAGTGGAGTTGTTTTAAGACTCGCCTGCCTGTTCAACCATTCTACCGCAATGAGTCATCTTCTCTCTTGCCATAGAAGTCCACACTCCAAATTTTCTTAGTCTCTCCAAGTGTGATTTACTGTGG
The DNA here is from genome assembly GCF_030052815.1 of Hevea brasiliensis. Taxonomy (NCBI): domain Eukaryota; kingdom Viridiplantae; phylum Streptophyta; class Magnoliopsida; order Malpighiales; family Euphorbiaceae; genus Hevea; species Hevea brasiliensis. The sequence goes on from NC_079496.1 coordinate 50,927,091, forward strand.
AGCCGGTGGTGGTGGTGGTGAGTCTTGGCATTACCCCACCATCTGTCTAAAGAAGTCGGCCATTTGTGAAACATGGCTGTGGAGGCCGAAAGGTGCTCGCTTGAGCGGGCGGAGCAGATTCTCTCATGCCCCAGTCTCACCGCCGCAGTGGAGCATGACTCTCCACTTCCTCCTCAACGGCTCTCTGAGACGAAGGGTCCATATCCTATTCAAAATAAGAAAGATAAACAGATCTGCGTTAGTGTCACCTTGACTCTTACAAATGCAATGCATGGTATGGACTCAATCTAGGCCCAGAAACGCCTAAACCGTGCTCTGATACCACTAAATGTGACACCCCTTACCCGACTACAGTGTAGCCGAGCAAGTTATGCCACTCAGTGTGCCGGAGCACTCTATTTTATCTTAATTCATTTTTATCATAGTTTTTGAATATAACTTGTGAAATATAATATATTTAAGCCGTTTATCGAAATTATTATTTATTTGAGGTTCCGAAAATTTTTAAAGAAAATCCGGCGGAGTACCGGCTAAAAATGGAGAAAACCGTTCTTCGGAACCTGTTAAAAACACTTCCAATAAACAAATTCATTCATTCTCAACTTCAATATCATCACAAAACTCAATATCAAGGTTTCAACAATTTTTCAGTTTCAGGTTTCAACAACCTTTTCATTTCTCAACATCCATTTCTCATATACAAGCAATAAATACATGCTCAAATCTTGCATTCATAGTCATAACTTTCATTATTTACATAACCATCAAAATATATTACATGAGTTCAAATACATATGAGAAAATACAAATCTGCTACAAAATATCAAAATGACAAAATGACACCTAGTGCCCTACCGATGCAATCGCAGTAGTGAGGTGACACGCATAATCGAGCGTAATCGCGGATGGACTCACCCAGACTGTGGTCTACTGGGCTCACGATCGGGGTCTCCAGTACCTACGCGTGGCAAAAGCAACGCGCTAAGCAATAATGCTTAGTGGTGCAATGATATAATAAAAGAAATTGGCAAGAAAATAAATGTGTATGCAAAGTGTATGCTTTCTTTGTTTGATTATGGTATATTCATTAATTCATTAACTTTGTTCACTTTTATTCATTTGGTTGCCCCAAGTAACCTACACTAGACGACTGGACTGGATAACGGGTAAACTGGCACTGGGTACCTAGTACCTCGGGCCGTCACACCATCGGTCACATATGCATCTCGATTGTGCAACAAAACAATAACAAGTCAGAATAATATCGAGCACAAGGCCAAGTCTCAATGCAAAGTCGAATGGCTAAAAGCCATGAAATCACGGCATTTTTGCCATGTGCGATCTTGCTAATCAACCCTATTGGCATGCCAAACTATCCAAGCCAATCTTGTTAGGTATACTAGGGCATTTGAAACTCTTAAATTTGTCAATTTGTGAATTTCAACTTTTTTTTGGTGTCACTATTCATCATTGGTCAACAAAAATGTTGACTTTTAGAATAAAAATGTGTACATCAACTTTGGCACTCCCAACATACCACATTTGGTGTTTAAAACTTGTTGGCATTAAGTGTTTTTGCCATTCCAAAGTGTAACTCAACACAAACAGATTTTTCAGTTTTGGTGAGTCAACTTTACTGTTCCATTCGACACTGTTACTGTTGGAATTTGAGGAAATGTAAAACATGAAAGTTGTTCCTTATTTTGTCTAGTTGAATTTCCTTTTTTGAATCACTCCATTTGGAGTTTTGTAGCTCCAGATATGGCTCAAAAACCCAGGCTGTCCGGATATGCAGTCTGCAGAATTTTACCATATCTACAGTGCATGAACAGTGACTTGAGTCACTTGGTTGAATGGGTTCTGGCCATAATTTGGGGTAGGTTCCTTCATGAAAGTTGTTTGTCTATGTCTTAAATTGTTGCTATAAAAATTTCAGACCAATTGACCAAATATACAGTGACTTATGGCCAAATGAACAGTTACTGTTCATTTGGTCAAATTCTGCAGAGGCAGTTTTAGGGTTCCGGATTGTGGCTGAGTTTTGACCCTTTGGCTTTGGTCTTTTGGGCATGGTTTCTTCAGCAAAAATGTGCCATTATAAGCCTAGTTTCATGTCCAATTGGCCAAACATCAATTGGACAAGCACAGCCCAAGTTATGGCAGTGCAAAGGGACTGAAATTTCAGTCCCTATGCTGCTGTCCATAGGGCAGTTTATACTTTCATTTTACCATCTCATTTTTCAGTTCTAATTAGGGTCAACCTACCTAAAATGGTCACTAATTGACCATTAAAAAGTTCCCTAACCATTTCCTAAGCTAAGTCACAATTTCACCTACACAACCCTAATGTCCAAACTCATTACTCATACACTTTGATTAACATACTTACTTAAGTCTCCATGCATATTAATACTTTAACCATGATTTCCAACCATTCTAAGATTATCAAACAATCAACCTCAATCTCCCATAGGGCTGCCTAAATTCTTTGGTAAAGATACACATGGATTTGTTTCATTATTTCACAATTTTTCATTCATTACAAGCATAGATCATGGAACTAATGAGTTTTAAACTTCATATATGCACTAACCTTGTTTGGGCAGAATTTCCAAAGCCCTAAACTCCAATTTCTTCCTTCTTCTAGGCTGCCAAGAGACCATGCAAGGTACTAGAACAAACTTTAGTGAAGCTAGGTTATGATTTTAGGGTGAAACAAGGTAGGAATTTGAGCTTGCTTATTTGAACTTCAATGGAGGTTTCTAGGTGTGTTTCGGCTGGGTAGGGAATGAGGAGGGGCTGCTGCAAATTTTGGTAAATTTAGTATTCATTTAGTCTTTTATTTAGTTAGTCAAAGGGTGGTTAAATTGTGATTGGTCCAAATAACCTTATTGACATCACCATGATGCCATAATTAAGCTTTTTTCCTCATTTTCTTTCCTTTTCTCCACTACTCATTTTCAATTTGATTTCTAGTAATGTTTATTCATATTTTATGTCATATTAATTATTTACTCAACTGGACAAGTCGGCCAAAAATAACCTCGGAAGGCGAAATGACCAAAATGCCCTCCGTTTGGCTTAACGGGTCAAAATCGTCTGTACCGATTGAAAAATTTTTCTAGGTATTTTCTTGGCATTCTAATGCCATAGGAACCTCAATAACCCTTCTCTGGAGTCTCAAAAATTATTTTATAATTTTTCCCCCGGGTCTAGGGCTCCTCGTTGCGAGAACCGCAACTTCCCTCCGGTTACCCATCGCTTGGGCACCGGCTCGTTTTACTTGATTGTATTTTATTTCTAAAATTTTTAATAAGTGTTTCTTATTAATATTTGAGTTAATTATGGTTCCTGACTTTAGTTTAAATATTTTTCCGGACGTTCTAGCTGTCCGGACCGACACCGGTCACCGGAACAGTAGAATGTACGGAGTGGTTACCGAGAGGGTGTTACATACATAGTATAAATGATGGAAGTTTGGGGCATAAAAATGAAAATTGAGAAAGTTTGAATAATTAAACATTAAAATAAGTTAAGTGCTCCACTAAGGCAGCTTGGACCACCTATAAAAGACACTTTGGACAGATGAACATCATCTTCAACCTCCAGAAACTGAACCAGCCGAATGCATCCCAAAAAAAACTCCATGGCCATTCATGCATGAAGCTCCAATCCTCCATGATTAAGCCCTAGTTTCTTCAAGAGTCCTTCACTAAAGTTGTTCTATACAACTTGGGCAGTAGATAGGCAGCAAGAAATTTAAGTTCTGGTGAGGTTTTAAATAATTCCAAAAGTGGTAAGTACGTATTTTTGATGCTTGCTTCATTAAAGTTTGTGTGGATGTTATGGGTACTTGAATTGTGGAAAGAATTTTGAGGTTTGATGTTTAAGGGGAGAGCTGTATTTTTGGCAGCCATAGAAACTCCTTGAAGACAGTTTATTTTTGCTTTTAAATCGTGGATTAAAGGATTGATTAAATGTTTATGTGTGTAGGAAATTATTTGGGTGATGTATACTTAGTATATGTGAATGTGTAATTGAAATTTGAAGCTTGGGAATTAATGAAATGTAAATGCATGAATCGGCAGCCTGGTTTGGTGAACCATAAGGATGTTATTTCATGTTTGGATTATGGAATATTAATGTTGAATTGTGATAGTTGTTAGGGCAGCTTGGGTATATGTGTGATGGTGTGAGGTTGGGCATGTATATGAGCATGAATAGGTGATTAAATTGTTGTTATTGAGTTTGACAAATTCTGCACTTTATGGTGTATGTTGAATGTGATTATAAGCTGCCAAAATGATCAACAATATGTGGTAAAATATGTTTAGGTTATGGTAAAAACCATAATGGGCATGAATGTGAAGTTTGGTAAGTGTTAAAGGTAACCTTTGATGAGTATGAATAAAATACAATAGAGCAGTTTGTGTTTTGGGCTTAGAACCTTAAGTGTGTGGCTCCAATTGGTATGAGACCAATTAGAGGTGAAACTAGGCACAAATTGTGCCAACTTTCATGAAGGAAGCTTGCCAAAATTCTACTTGTAAGGTAACTTGAAAGGTGACCAAATTCGGATTAGTGCAATTAAGGCCTGAAAATTTACCAATTGGGCAGCAGTTAGTGTTTAGGCCATAACTCACTCAAAACAGGTCCAATTGACCTGAAATTTTGACCATGAATAGTTAAGACCTATATCTACAAGTCTTATGAAGACACCAAGCCCAGAAATGACCATAAGTAAGTCAAACAGCTTGCACAAATTCGGGTCCAAAAACTGGCTGAACAAAAATTGACCTAAAGTGACCAATCTTGATGCATTTTGACCAGCAATAGTAAAATGACCATAACTTGGTCTACATAACTCAAAATGACCTGAAATTTTGCCCCGCGTGCAATAAGACATAGATCTACAAGTTTGTAGTTTTGATCGAAATCCGAAAACTGAGGGAACTAGGTCATTCGACTAGGTCAAACTAGTATCCCTGAATCCAGCAAATTGCAAGAAAATGCAAGATATATGGAAATGAATTTAGTAACGTGTACCAACCCTAAAAGACTATTGAATGTGACATATTAGTAACATTAAAACCTAATTTACCTAGAATGCATCGAGGGTCGACATATTAGGTTGACTAAGCAAATAATAGAATTCAGTGAATTAATTATCAAGCATTATCATTAGAGACAGTTTAAATGAGTACTGAAACACTTCAAATTGTGTTTCTCAGTTAGCAAAGACTCAGGGAAAGGGAAGGAAACACTGAGTCAAGGCCAGGAGACAGTTATCAAAGGTTTGTGCACAACAGTTATTTCTTTTGAATTTTTCAATTGAAATAAATTATGACTATTTGTATATTATTGTTTTCAATTATGGAAATGTGTTTGAATGGATACTTATTGCTTGAAAAGCATTGTAAATGGTTTGAAACTGTGGAAAAATTGATTTAGTGTGATTTGTGAAAATTGAAGTTAATTATGAATTGTGTTGCCATTTTGTGAATGAAATTATAACTTTGGAATTTATTGGATTGTTACGAATCATTTGAATAAAATGTTTGGAATTGATTTTGTGTTCACACTTAGCATGACAGTATCACGTCATTCCTTCTCCATTTATGAGGTTGTGATCGTTCATTTTCCTTCTCCATTTATGGGGTTGTGATCATTTATTTTTCTCCCTCTCTAGTTTCCCATGTTGCCTCCTCGGTGTTGTGGTGCCTCCAAAGCACTTTCACCAATGGAATCTGTTTATTCCTCAACTCTTTCACTTCCCGAGCTAGAATCCGTAGAGGTTCTTCTTCGTATGTCAAATCCAGCTGTATTTCAATTCTTCTCTGGAGATGACATGTGAAGGATCTGAGCGGTATCTTCTGAGCATGGACACGTGGAACACATTATGGATCTTGTCCAGCTCTGGTGGTAAAGCTAGCCTATAGGCCACTGGACCCACACATTCAATGACTTCATATGGGCCAATGAACCTAGGGCTTAACTTACCTTTTCTTCCAAACCTCAATACTTTCTTCCATGGTGACACCTTGAGGAACACTTTGTCGCCAACTACATATTCTATTTCTTTTCTCTTGGTCAAGATAAGATTTACATGCATGCGAGGCAACCTTCAAGTTGGCTTTGATTATTTTCACTTTTTCCTCACCCTGTTTCACCAGGTCTGGCCCTGCCAGTTTGTCTTCTCCCAATTCAGTCCAGCACACTGGAGTTCTACATTTTCTCCCATACAGCGCTTCATACGGGGCCATTTGGATACTAGCTTGGTAGCTATTGTTGTATGCAAATTCTGCCAGTGGGAGGTATCTATCCCAACTTCCCTCAAACTCAATGACACAACTCCTCAGCATATCCTCAAGGACCTGACAAGTATTTCACGTTATTGTTATCATTTCAATTCAGTATTTGTATCAATTTCATTGGTTTCAATTATTTACCTGGATTACTCTTTCAGATTGCCCATCCGTCTGAGGATGGAAAGCTGTGCTGAAATGGAGTTGTGTACCCAAGGATTCATGCAATTTCTTCCAAAATCTCGATGTAAACCTTGGGTCTCGATCAGATATGATGGAAAGTGGGATTCCATGCAGTCTAACTATCTCACTGATATACAATTCTGCTAACTTCTCCAGTGAGTAGTCAGTCCTAACTGGCAGAAAGTGTGCTGACTTTGTCAATCTATCAACTATCACCCATGCTGCATCATGTTTCTTCCGGGTGAGAGGTAGACCACTTACAAAATCCATGGTGACCCGATCCCATTTCCATTCAGGTATGCGTATAGTCAGAGCAAACCCGATGGAACTTGATGTTCTGCCTTGACTTGCCGACATGTCAAGCATTTAGTCACATAGTCGCTATGTCTTTCTTCATACTGTGCCACCAATATCAAGCTTCGTGTCATGATACATCTTTGTACTTCCAGGTGCATAGCATATACACCGTGTGTGCCTCTTTAGAATACGGCTTTCAATTCCCCATTATCCGTACACAGTCTTCCTTTGTAATACGCACACCCATCTGCTTTCACCTCATAGTCGCTGCTTTTCCCCAGGATTTTGCTCATAATAGCCATTAGCTTCTCATCCGCCTTTTGCCCATCTAAAACTCTGTCAGAGGTTTGGCCTCACTTGCAACTCAGCCAAAATAGCTCCATCTCGAACCAAGGATAGACGGGCATTCAATGATCTCAAAGTCGTGATGGACTTTTCGCTCAAAGCATCAAGAACTACATTTGCCTTCCCGGGATGGTAGTCAATTACACAGTCATAATCCTTCAGAACTCAATCCATCGCCTCTGTCTAAGGTTGAGCTCCTTCGGGTTGGCAAATATTTCGAGCTTTTGTGGTCTGTAAATGTAGCACTTTTCACCATACAAGTAATGCCTCCATATCTTCAGTGCGAAGATAATTGCTGCAAGCTCTAGATCATGGGTAGGGTAGTTCTGCTCATGTGGCCATAACTGCCTGGAAGCATAAGCGACCACCTTCCCCTCTTGCATCAATACACACCCTAACCCATTATGTGAGGCATCACTGTAGACCACGAAGTCCTTTCCTGACACCGGCTGTGTTAACACTGGTGCCTCTGTCAACATAGCCTTCAACTTCTCAAAACTGGTGCGACACTTGTCATTCCAACAAATCGACATTCTTGTGTAACAACTTGGTCATTGGAGCAGCTATTAGGGAAAATCCCTTCACAAATCTTCTGTAATACCCAGCTAGCCCCAAGAAGCTTCTGACCTCAGTTGTATTTCTGGGAGGCTTCCATTCCATCACTGCTTCTATTTTCTTGGGATCCACCCTAATCCCATCAGCTGACACTATGTGTCCAAGGAATGCAATCTCATCCAGCCAAAAGTCACACTTGGACAACTTAGCATACAGCTCCTTTTCTCTCAGGGTTTGTAGAACAATCCTCAAATGTTCATCATGTTCTTCACTGGTCTTGGAATACACCAAAATATCATCAATAAAGACCACCACGAACCGATCTAAGTGTGGATGAAAGATACGGTTCATAAGGTCCATGAATGCCGCTGGTGCATTTGTTAGGCCAAAGGGCATCACCAGAAACTCATAATGCCCATAACGGGTCCTGAATGCAGTCTTGGGCACATCTACATCTTTCACCCTCAGCTGATGATACCCTGATCTGAGATCAATCTTAGAAAATACTCCTGCTCCCTTCAGCTGATCAAATAGATCATCAATTCTAGGCAACGGATACTTGTTCTTCACAGTCACTTTATTCAACTGCCGGTAATCAATACAAAGTCTCAAAGTCCCATCCTTCTTTTTCACGAACAGCACTGGAGCTCCCCATGGTGACACATTGGGGCGTATGAACCCCTTATCAAGCAACTCTTGCAACTGAGTTTTCAACTCCTTCAATTCAGTGGGTGCCATCCTATAAGGAGCAATGGAAATGGGTGTCAGATCGCAGTGTCTCAATAGCAAATTCAACTTCCCTTTCTGGTGGCAAACCAGGCAATTCTTCAGGAAATACCTCTGGGAAGTCTCTTACTGTGGGTATGTCACTCAGGTTTAGCTTAGCCTGCCTAGTATCCACCACATGTGCTAGGTAGGCTTCACATGTCACACCCTACTCCTCTGTAAGATGTAACATGATCCCGTAGTACACCTAATGAATTACCATACTTCGCCTACCGATAACCCATTAGATATACTACAAGGGATTTTAAAACAATTTTCGTGCAATTTAAATCATCGATTAAAATCTGGTGTTATAAAATTTTTTTTCAAAATTTCGGCAAAGTGCCGGCTGTATTTTGAGAAAACAGTCTTCAATCCTGCAAAAGAAAAATGCTCCCAATATGTTTTCTCAAATACAACTTCAGTAACTTCAATTCAATTCACAATTCAATTCTCAATACACAATCAATTCATTTTCAAACTAATCCCATCATAAAGAAATATCTCATTCATTTCAAGACTCAAAATTTATATTACAAACTATTCAGATAATTGAAATCCCAAATTTACATTTACAATAATTTACATTTAATTACATACCAAAATATTTTACAAGAGTTTTTATACAACTGCTCAAATAATTTACATACATATTATTACATGCATACATCAAAACCTATGTACATGGGTATACCTATGATATACCCGAGGTGATCTGAATATATCTTCAAGGAAATTTACTTACTGCTCTATGCTCTTCTTACCTGCGACAGCATACAAAGCTATCGCTGAGTGGTGAACTCAGTGGTGCACAACTATAATTTAAAACATAGTACAATATACATTAACAAATTTTACAGTAAATAATTTGAGAATCTGAATACTGATCAAATTTCACAACTCAAAATATTCATTGCCAATAATGTAAATCATTTGTATAAATGACTTGGAGCACAAAATTCAATTTATCAAATCATGACTATCCATTTAATTAATTCCAACAAAATCAATTATACATAAACCATAATTGAAATCACCATTCCTTACCATTCAAAAGCCATTCTGTATCTCAAAGTCATTATGCATCTCAAAAACCATGTTGTATCTCAAAAATCAATCTTTATCTCAAAAATCATACTGTATCTCAAAAATCATAATCAGATCTCAAAATCAATCTTTATCTCACTAATATGCAAGACTAATCCGAAGGGCCATATTCGATGTGATTCTAACTCCCTATGGTCGGGAGGTCGAATCGATTCTAACTCCCTATGGTCGGGGAGGTCGAATCATCGTGCACAGTACCATCACAATAATGAATCTTCCGCAAGGGCCATAACGATAAAATAAACTTAGATCTAACCTCAAATCAGAGGAAAATCTAAGCCTGTGCACGTACCATGGTAATCAAAACACAACTAACTCCATTGTCTTCTCAACAAATGAGAGAGACGGGTAATAACCTAGTCAAGCTTCTATAGTGAGATATAAAACAATATCACAATCCTTTTAGTGAGCATAAATCACAATATAATTCGACTCAAAGTCAATTCTAATATCCAATAATTTTTATGCTCAACACAATTCAAATCATAAATTTGCATTTTTCCATGAAAATTACCATCACAATTCAAAACATGTTCTATCACAATTTTCCAAAACATAATTTATTCAATCCATAACAATGCTTAATACTTGTGGAAATACTATTTCACAAAGCTAAATTCATACATACTATAACAATTTTCAATAACCATTGAATTAAATCCAATGCTTGTTAAACATAATACATAAGAAAAATATGTCATTTAATCATATGAAATATTCGAAACAAAATCAGTTAAAAACTAGTTGTGCACAAACCTCTGATGACTGTCTCCCTGATCTGGACTCAGTGTTTCCTTCCCTTTTCCTGAGTCTTTGGTAACTGAGAAACACAATTTGAAGTGTTTCAGTACTAAATTAAACTGTCTCTATCGATGGTGTTTGGTAAATAATGCACTGAACTCAATTATTCACTTAATCACCTAATATACCGACCCTCATTGTGTTTTAGGTAAATTAGGTTTTAGTGTCGTTAATATGTCACATTCGATAGGGTTTTAGGTTTGGTACGTTTTACCAAAGTCATTTCCTTGTTTAGTGCATTTTAATGCAAATTGCTGGATTCCGGAACACTGGTTTGACCTAACCGGACGATCTAGTTCCCTCGGTTTTCGGGTCTCGGTCGAAACTACAAACTTGTAGATCTAGGTCTTATTGCACGCGGTGCAAAATTTCAGGTCAATCCGAGTTAAGTAGACCAAGTTATGGTCATTACACTATTGCTGGTCAAGTGGTACCATTTTAGGTCAATTTTAGGTCAAATTGGTCAATTCTGGTTCGGCCAGTTTTTGGACCCGAACTTGTGCAAGTTGTTTGACTTGCTTATGGTCATTTCTGGGCTTTGGTGTCTTCATAAGACTTGTAGGTATGGGTCTTAACTATTCTTGGTCAAAATTTCAGGTCAATTGGACCTGGTTTGAGTGAGTTATGGCCTAAACACTCACTGCTGCCCAATTGGTCATTTTTCAGGTCCTAATTGCACCTAATCCGAATTGGTCATTTTTTTAGGTCACCTTGCAAGCAGAATTTTGGCATGGTTTCTCAATGAAAGTTGGCACATTTTGTGCCTAGTTTCACCTCAAATTGGTCTCATACCAATTGAGGTTACACATTCAAGGTTATAGGCTAAAATATACAGTGCCCTCAATATGCATTTCACACCCCAACTTCAAACACACACTTACCTTTGCCATTTGTTTACTTACCTACCAAACTGTTTTGGAACATTACCAAAAGCATTTTCTAAATTACATTAACATTATTTTGGGCAGATTCCAATCACCCTCAACACACCAAATATCATTCACAATTACAATTTCTAAGTACCATTACAAACACACCTAAACATTACAAACTTTACATACACTTTACAATGTTAATTTACATACATATCATCAATCCTTCTAGGTCAATATTCTGCCCACACTTCCTTCAATATATACCATTCCTCAAGTGTCCACAAGCTGCCACAAACCATTCTTCAACATCACATTGACGTCCCATATACCAATTTCCATCAAAGTGCATAATTCACCATATAAACATGAAATAATTCACTAAGTTACTAAATCACCATGACTAACATTATTTCTCATCAATTATATGCACAAATACCTCATCAAAAACGTGACTCATGGCTGTCCAAAATGAAAACAACAATAACCCTTCAAACTCAAAATTTTCCTTCACCAATCTAACACCCATAACATGAACATAAACTTTAACAAAGAATTTCTCAAAAATGCAAACTTACCTTTAATTGTAACTTGCTAAACCTTCACCAAACTTCTCAAAATTGGTATCAATATCTTCCTTGTGGTGTGTAGACAAAGTTTAATGAAGAACCCTAGGTGATTTGGGGTTGAAATGAGGGATTAGGTGAGCTTGGAGAAAATGTTAATGGTGTTTCCTCTCACTTTCATTCACGGCTAGTTTTATGGAAATGGAGAAGATGAAGTATCCAGCTGCATATTAAGTGTACACATGTCCCACTATGTGTTTAATTAATTCCCTTAGTGGTCCACTTAGTCACTTAATCATATAATAAGCTAAATTCCCACTTATTCCACATTTAACCTTTAATTTCTACTATTTACTTTAGGTACCACCAATTTAATTTTTCATTTTATTTTCTAAGTGTAATACTATTTATTTTTAATGGACATTTAGGTCAAAAGACAATTCGGGGTGTCAAATGACCATAATGCCCCTGTTCGGGTTACGTTCCCGATTTTTCGGTAACACCGGGTTTTGTCCGTTTTTCGATTTCTCACTTTTTTTTGTACTAATTATTTAATTTTTCTTTGATATTTCTAATGGTATTTGTACTTTAATTGATGTCTCTATAAGTCTTAAAAATATTTTCTAGGGTTCCCCGCAGTCCAGGGCTAGTCAACGGTCCACGCCGTGACTTCCCGGTGCGGTCACCCATCGCTAGGGTTCCCGGCTCGCTTAACTTGATCACATTTCTTTGCTATTATTTTTCCTTTGTTTTTCTTGTATTTTCTTTTCTTGTATTTCATTATTTTATGTCTCCTCACTCATATTGAAGTGTAGTTCTAGGCATCCTAGCTGTCCGACAAAGACTGGTCACCGAATGAGAACGCACTACCGAACTTAGGGGTGTTACAATTCTCCCCCCCTTAAATAAATTTCGTCTCGAAATTTTACCTGGCATTAGTCTCTGAACAGCTGTGGGTGCTGTCTCCTCATATCCTCTTCACGTTCCCAAGTAGCTTCCTGGCCTAAATGATGGTTCCACAGCACTTTAACCAGGTGTATCTGTTTGTTCCTCAGCTGCTTCACTTCATAAGCCAGAATTTTTATGGGTTCTTCCTCATATGAGAGGTCTGGATTTACTTCAATCTCTTCAACTGATAGTACATGAGATGGGTCTGATCTGTACCTCCTTAACATGGACACATGGAAGACATTGTGTATCCTTGCTAACTCTGGAGGTAATGCCAACCGATATGCCAAAGGACCCACTCTTTCCAGAACTTCATATGGTCCGATAAAACGAGGACTCAGTTTCCCCTTTTTGCCAAATCTCACATTCCTCTTTCAAGGAAAAACTTTGAGGAATACTTTATCACCCACTGCATATCCAATATCTCTTCTCTTCAGATCAACATAAGACTTCTGACGGTCTGACGCAGCCTTGAGTCTATCTCTGATCAATTTGATCTTTTCCTATGTCTGCTGAACAATTTCTGGCCCAATCACCTTTCTTTCACCTACTTCATCCCAACATAAGGGAGTTCTGCACTTTCTGCCATACAAAGCTTCATATGGAGGTATCCCAATGCTTGATTGGTAGCTGTTGTTATAAGCAAACTCAATCAAAGGCAAGTGTGTATCCCAACTACCTTCAAATTCAATCACACAAGCCCGTAGCATATCCTCCAATATCTGAATAACCCTCTCAGACTGGCCATCTGTTTGTGGGTGGAATGCTGTGCTGAAGTTCAATCTAGTTCCTAGGGCTCTCTGAAGACTACCCCAGAATCTAGAAGTGAACCTAGGATCTCTGTCAGACACAATTGATACTGGCACTCCATGCAATTTTACAATTTTATATATGTACAATCTGGCCAATCTTTTAAGGCTATAGTCCATCCGGACTGGCAAAAAGTGAGCAGACTTGGTTAGTCTATCAACTATAATATACTGTATCATGACTATTCTATGTCCTCGGAAATCTCGTCACAAAATCCATAGTTATCTATTCCCTTACAATGTTTCATAGGGTGCCACTTGTATGCTAGCTTGACACTTATTAATGTATACAAATTCTATTAGTGGGATGTATCTGTCCCATCTCCTCTCGGATTCAATGACACAAGTTCTCGATATATTCTTGAGGGCTTATCACATTTTACAGGTTATTTTTATCATTTTATTTCATTATTTATAGGAACTCAATGAGTTTCCGAATTTACCTGAATTACTTGTTTCAATTGTCCATCTGTCTGAGGATGATACGTTGTACTGATATCTCTAAGCTTATAGCAATTACTGTGGTACTGGTAATTCACATTAATGTAACTGAGTCACTGACTCTAGCTACCTTACAAGTGTAGTCGTTTGATAGACTAGTTCTGAAGTCTTAAATTTCTGACTAAAATTTTCATATTTATTTCCAGTACTAGTACTCTATTCGGGTGCAACTGTATCAATTTATAGATTACTTACAAATATTCTTAATTTACTGTATCACGAGGAAGTACGTAGCTCTACACAATAATCCTCAGCATCAGAATCAGAGCTTACAATACAAACATTGAGAACATTATATAGTCACTATGTTATAACCTCATAGGCTAGGTTTTCTAACATCTTATCTTTCTCGAATCCAATAATATCCTAAACCGATTCTTATTACAATATCCCTTGACAATTACTAACAGTAACATCTTTGCCCTCATCTAGAGCGATTCTATTCTTGTAACTTACTTTTAGGTCCTCTTGCCTTACATTAAGTAGGCTTGCCAATTAGCTTTATAGTTTATGGTATGTTAGAAAATACTTTTAGCTAGCAATTCTTCCAAGATTAATGTCAATCATACTTGTTATTGTAGTTTTGATTCTAAAAGACTAGTCACTAACGCATCAAATTTATTCCCCTTGGAAAGGAATAGCAACAAAACATATAGTTCTAATACTAACACACAACTAAGTAGTGCTGGGATCAAATAATAACTAATTGTTTCCTTCAAAAATCAAAAACTTACCAGCAGCTACATCCGAAGCTTCTGCTCCTTTTACTTGGCGCATAGTGGACTCTCCGACTGGTGCACTACTATATTCGAGTTGATTCACTGTGTTATAATGGTGAGGAGTACTAACTCTATTTCTATCTTGACTCTGACTGACGGTCTGTGAACTCCGGAGAGCAGATCGAGGTGGTTTAGTACAATTTTTAGCAAAGTGTCCAAGTTTTCCACAATTGTAGCAGGCTCCAGAGGCCTTATAGCATATCCCACCATGATATCTTCCACAAGTTTCACATTGGCGGGGAGGGTAGGAACTTCTAGTTGTTCGACGACTAGACCTTGGTGGTCTCTGCCTTGATGATCCACCTCTGTTATATCCCTGAGCTCGGGGCTCCTCAATTTCTTTTCTCTTTCTCAAATTATTGCTTGAGCTCTGACCCATAGGTTTCTCCCTCTTCTCTATTTCATGTTGCCCTTGTGGGGGTTGGGTCTGTACTTGGGCTTGGGCTGACAGATTATCAGCCATTTGTTGAAAGAAAGTGGCCATTTGCTGGGCCATTTGTGCAGTAATTTGTACTGGTAAAACTGGTACAGTCGGGCCTTCGACACTTTGTGGAGTTGGGGCCTCAACTTGTACTTCTGCCATCACGGACTGTTCTATTATCTCATTCTTCTCTTCCATTTTTCTCACAGAATTTTCTATTCCTGTACAACCAACACAAGGAGATTCCTCTCCATTAGTTCACATTTATGATGTAAATGTACTATATGTATCAAACATTTGAGCAGTTGTAGTTACCGAAAAAAAAATTTCAAATTCATAGTTCGAAATTTACTTTAAAACCATTGCTCTGATACCACTAAAACATGTCACACCCTACTCCTCTGTAAGATGTAACATGATCCCGTAGTACACCTAATGAATTACCATACTTCGCCTACCGATAACCCATTAGATATACTACAAGGGATTTTAAAACAATTTTCGTGCAATTTAAATCATCGATTAAAATCTGGTGTTATAAAATTTTTTTTCAAAATTTCGGCAAAGTGCCGGCTGTATTTTGAGAAAACAGTCTTCAATCCTGCAAAAGAAAAATGCTCCCAATATGTTTTCTCAAATACAACTTCAGTAACTTCAATTCAATTCACAATTCAATTCTCAATACACAATCAATTCATTTTCAAACTAATCCCATCATAAAGAAATATCTCATTCATTTCAAGACTCAAAATTTATATTACAAACTATTCAGATAATTGAAATCCCAAATTTACATTTACAATAATTTACATTTAATTACATACCAAAATATTTTACAAGAGTTTTTATACAACTGCTCAAATAATTTACATACATATTATTACATGCATACATCAAAACCTATGTACATGGGTATACCTATGATATACCTGGAGCTGATCTGAATATATCTTCAAGGAAATTTACTTACTGCTCTATGCTCTTCTTACCTGCGACAGCATACAAAGCTATCGCTGAGTGGTGAACTCGATGGTGCACAACTATAATTTAAAACATAGTACAATATACATTAACAAATTTTCTGATAAATAATTTGAGAATCTGAATACTGATCAAATTTCACAACTCAAAATATTCATTGCCAATAATGTAAATCATTTGTATAAATGACTTGGAGCACAAAATTCAATTTATCAAATCATGACTATCCATTTAATTAATTCCAACAAAATCAATTATACATAAACCATAATTGAAATCACCATTCCTTACCATTCAAAAGCCATTCTGTATCTCAAAGTCATTATGCATCTCAAAAACCATGTTGTATCTCAAAAATCAATCTTTATCTCAAAAATCATACTGTATCTCAAAAATCATACTGTATCTCAAAAATCAATCTTTATCTCACTAATATGCAAGACTAATCCGAAAGGGCCATATTCGATGTGATTCTAACTCCCTATGGTCGGGGAGGTCGAATCTGATTCTAACTCCCTATGGTCGGGGAGGTCGAATCATCGTGCACAGTACCATCACAATAATGAATCTTCCGCAAGGGCCATAACGATAAAATAAACTTAGATCTAACCTCAAATCAGAGGAAAATCTAAGCCTGTGCACGTACCATGGTAATCAAAACACAACTAACTCCATTGTCTTCTCAACAAATGAGAGAGACGGGTAATAACCTAGTCAAGCTTCTATAGTGAGATATAAAACAATATCACAATCCTTTTAGTGAGCATAAATCACAATATAATTCGACTCAAAGTCAATTCTAATATCCAATAATTTTTATGCTCAACACAATTCAAATCATAAATTTGCATTTTCCATGAAAATTACCATCACAATTCAAAACATGTTCTATCACAATTTTCCAAAACATAATTTATTCAATCCATAACAATGCTTAATACTTGTGGAAATACTATTTCACAAAGCTAAATTCATACATACTATAACAATTTTCAATAACCATTGAATTAAATCCAATGCTTGTTAAACATAATACATAAGAAAAATATGTCATTTAATCATATGAAATATTCGAAACAAAATCAGTTAAAAACTAGTTGTGCACAAACCTCGATGTTGTCTCCTGATCTGGACTCAGTGTTTCCTTCCCTTTTCCTGAGTCTTTGGTAACTGAGAAACACAATTTGAAGTGTTTCAGTACTAAATTAAACTGTCTCTATCGATGGTGTTTGGTAAATAATGCACTGAACTCAATTATTCACTTAATCACCTAATATACCGACCCTCATTGTGTTTTAGGTAAATTAGGTTTTAGTGTCGTTAATATGTCACATTCGATAGGGTTTTAGGTTTGGTACGTTTTACCAAAGTCATTTCCTTGTTTAGTGCATTTTAATGCAAATTGCTGGATTCCGGAACACTGGTTTGACCTAACCGGACGATCTAGTTCCCTCGGTTTTCGGGTCTCGGTCGAAACTACAAACTTGTAGATCTAGGTCTTATTGCACGCGGTGCAAAATTTCAGGTCAATCCGAGTTAAGTAGACCAAGTTATGGTCATTACACTATTGCTGGTCAAGTGGTACCATTTTAGGTCAATTTTAGGTCAAATTGGTCAATTCTGGTTCGGCCAGTTTTTGGACCCGAACTTGTGCAAGTTGTTTGACTTGCTTATGGTCATTTCTGGGCTTTGGTGTCTTCATAAGACTTGTAGGTATGGGTCTTAACTATTCTTGGTCAAAATTTCAGGTCAATTGGACCTGGTTTGAGTGAGTTATGGCCTAAACACTCACTGCTGCCCAATTGGTCATTTTTCAGGTCCTAATTGCACCTAATCCGAATTGGTCATTTTTTTAGGTCACCTTGCAAGCAGAATTTTGGCATGGTTTCTCAATGAAAGTTGGCACATTTTGTGCCTAGTTTCACCTCAAATTGGTCTCATACCAATTGAGGTTACACATTCAAGGTTATAGGCTAAAATATACACTGCCCTCAATATGCATTTCACACCCCAACTTCAAACACACACTTACCTTTGCCATTTGTTTACTTACCTACCAAACTGTTTTGGCACATTACCAAAAGCATTTTCTAAATTACATTAACATTATTTTGGGCAGATTCCAATCACCCTCAACACACCAAATATCATTCACAATTACAATTTCTAAGTACCATTACAAACACACCTAAACATTACAAACTTTACATACACTTTACAATGTTAATTTACATACATATCGTCAATCCTTCTAGGTCAATATTCTGCCCACACTTCCTTCAATATATACCATTCCTCAAGTGTCCACAAGCTGCCACAAACCATTCTTCAACATCACATTGACGTCCCATATACCAATTTCCATCAAAGTGCATAATTCACCATATAAACATGAAATAATTCACTAAGTTACTAAATCACCATGACTAACATTATTTCTCATCAATTATATGCACAAATACCTCATCAAAAACGTGACTCATGGCTGTCCAAAATGAAAACAACAATAACCCTTCAAACTCAAAATTTTCCTTCACCAATCTAACACCCATAACATGAACATAAACTTTAACAAAGAATTTCTCAAAAATGCAAACTTACCTTTAATTGTAACTTGCTAAACCTTCACCAAACTTCTCAAAATTGGTATCAATATCTTCCTTGTGGTGTGTAGACAAAGTTTAATGAAGAACCCTAGGTGATTTGGGGTTGAAATGAGGGATTAGGTGAGCTTGGAGAAAATGTTAAGGTGTTTCCTCTCACTTTCATTCACGGCTAGTTTTATGGAAATGGAGAAGATGAAGTATCCAGCTGCATATTAAGTGTACACATGTCCCACTATGTGTTTAATTAATTCCCTTAGTGGTCCACTTAGTCACTTAATCATATAATAAGCTAAATTCCCACTTATTCCACATTTAACCTTTAATTTCTACTATTTACTTTAGGTACCACCAATTTAATTTTTCATTTTATTTTCTAAGTGTAATACTATTTATTTTTAATGGACATTTAGGTCAAAAGACAATTCGGGGTGTCAAATGACCATAATGCCCCTGTTCAGGTTACGTTCCCGATTTTTCGGTAACACCGGGTTTTGTCCGTTTTTCGATTTCTCACTTTTTTTTGTACTAATTATTTAATTTTTCTTTGATATTTCTAATGGTATTTGTACTTTAATTGATGTCTCTATAAGTCTTAAAAATATTTTCTAGGGTTCCCCGCAGTCCAGGGCTAGTCAACGGTCCACGCCGTGACTTCCCGGTGCGGTCACCCATCGCTAGGGTTCCCGGCTCGCTTAACTTGATCACATTTCTTTGCTATTATTTTTCCTTTGTTTTTCTTGTATTTTCTTTTCTTGTATTTCATTATTTTATGTCTCCTCACTCATATTGAAGTGTAGTTCTAGGCATCCTAGCTGTCCCGACAAAGACTGTCACCGAAGCAATGACGCACTACCGAACTTAGGGGTGTTACATCACAGCCTTTTCTCATCATTCTTCTTGCAACTGTGACTGAGATGACATTGGACAAGAAATCTGTCCTTTCCCCCACAACTGTGATCTCATTACCCTCTGAAGTTTTTAGAGAAATTCTCTTCAATTTGCAATCAACTATTGCCTGATGACGTGACAACCAGTCCATCCCAATATCACGTCAAACTCATGGAAGGGTAACTCAATCAGGTCTGCCAAGAATTCATACCCCTGAATCCTCAATGGGCAACCCTTGTATACTTTGTTCACTATCACACTGTGGCCCAATGGATTAGTGACCAGAATGTCTTGGTCACTCTCCCCTACCAATATCCCCCTTTCTATGGGTAGGTTGATGCAAATGTAAGAATGAGTGGATCCTGGATCCACCAATGCATGCACAGGAGTATTGTAGAGGGAGAACGCACTCGATGACGTCAGGGCATCTTGTTCCTCCCGAGCTCTCAAGGCATAATTTCGGCAGGTGGTCTGCTATCCGGCCTCTCATCGCTCGGATGTAGGCCTCGAGATGGTCCCACGGCTTGGATTTACGGACCTTCTACCCTTGGTGGTGCAGAGCAGTGCATCTACTTGTGTCGGAGCAAATGTAGTAGTTCTGCGTGGCGGTTCCTCGATTGATGTTCGGTCGACCCACATCTCAAGCAAGCACCCGTCACTCTCAACATTCCCCTTATGCCATTTCGGCGGTGTGGACACGCAGAAGATCTTTGGCTGGTCCTCTGAACCCCATCCTCGAGAGCGCCCACCGATGGTGTGGGTGACCTCTCCTAGGGGTGAAGCGTGGTCCGGCCCCTGACCACGACCACGTGGCTGACCGAACTCGTGCGGGAGGACCCTTAAACTTCTTCCCAAATCCAGGTGGAACTAGACCGACTGGTCCCTCTTCTCGCTGTCTCTCCTTCAGTCCGCTCATTGATTCTCACTTTTTCAACCCTTATTGCGCCTTCCACTAGCTTGCTAAATTCTGTGATTCCCAAGGCGTTGAGTTGTATCTTGATATTGTCATTCGTCCCTCTTCAAATCTCTTGCACCTTTCACCGTTAGGGACTATTTCCCTTCCATAGCGGCTTAACAGAACAAACTCCTTCTCATACTCGTCCACTGTCAACTGTCTCTTCCTCTGGTTAATTAATTCCCTTATTCTCTCTTCAAGGTATACAGTACCCTCATATTTCTTCTTGAACTCGAGAGGAAGAAGTCCCAAATTCTGACTTCTGCACTTCACTGGACACGGTGTCCCACCATCCGTAGGCATCGTCTTGTAACAAGGATATAGCGACTTCTAAGTTACGCTCAGGGTGCGGTGGAGTTGTTTTAAGACTCTGCCCGTTCTGTTCAACCAATTCTCGGCTGCAACAGAGTCATCTTCTCTCTTGCCATAGAAGTCCACAGCTCCAAATTTTCTTAGTCTCTCCAAGTGTGATTTCTGCTGTGGAGCTGGTGGTGGTGGTGGTGCTGGTGCTGGCATTACCCCAGCCATCTGTCTAAAGAAGTCGGCCATTTGCTGAAACATGGCCTGTGGAGGCTGAGCAGGCTCTGCTTGAGCTGGCGGAGCAGATTCTCTCATGCCCCCAGTCTCAGCTGCTGCAGGTGGAGCATGACTCTCCACTTCCTCCTCAACGGCTCTCTGAGACGAAGGGTCCATATCCTATTCAAAATAAGAAAGATAAACAGATCTGCGTTAGTGTCACCTCGACTCTTACAAATGCAATGCATGGTATGGACTCAATCTAGGCCCAGAAACGCCTAAACCGTGCTCTGATACCACTAAATGTGACACCCCTTACCCGACTACAGTGTAGCCGAGCAAGTTATGCCACTCAGTGTGCCGGAGCACTCTATTTTATCTTAATTCATTTTTATCGTAGTTTTTGAATATAACTTGTGAAATATAATATATTTAAGCCGTTTATCGAAATTATTATTTATTTGAGGTTCCGAAAATTTTTAAAGAAAATCCGGCGGAGTACCGGCTAAAAATGGAGAAAACCGTTCTTCGGAACCTGTTAAAAACACTTCCAATAAACAAATTCATTCATTCTCAACTTCAATATCATCACAAAACTCAATATCAAGGTTTCAACAATTTTTCAGTTTCAGGTTTCAACAACCTTTTCATTTCTCAACATCCATTTCTCATATACAAGCAATAAATACATGCTCAAATCTTGCATTCATAGTCATAACTTTCATTATTTACATAACCATCAAAATATATTACATGAGTTCAAATACATATGAGAAAATACAAATCTGCTACAAAATATCAAAATGACAAAATGACACCTAGTGCCCTACCGATGCACTGCAGGTAGTGAGGTGACACAGACCGAGCGAATCGCTCGGATGGACTCACCCAGTCTGTGGTCTACTGGGCTCACGATCGGGGTCTCCAGTACCTACGCGTGGCAAAAGCAACGCGCTAAGCAATAATGCTTAGTGGTGCAATGATATAATAAAAGAAATTGGCAAGAAAATAAATGTGTATGCAAAGTGTATGCTTTCTTTGTTTGATTATGGTATATTCATTAATTCATTAACTTTGTTCACTTTTATTCATTTGGTTGCCCCAAGTAACCTACACTAGACGCATCGATGGATAATGTAAACCGCACTGGGTACCTAGTACCTCGGGCCGTCACACCATCGGTCACATATGCATCTCCCGGTGTGCAACAGAACAGCTAACAAGCTGTAAATAATATCAGGCACAAGGCCAAGTCTCAATGCAAAGTCAGAATGGCTAAAAGCCATGAAATCACAGAATGGCATTTTTGCCATGTGCAGTACTGCTAACTGAACCCTATTGGCATGCCAAACTATCCAAGCCAATCTTGTTAGGTATACTAGGGCATTTGAAACTCTTAAATTTGTCAATTTGTGAATTTCAACTTTTTTTGGTGTCACTATTCATCATTGGTCAACAAAAATGTTGACTTTTAGAATAAAAATGTGTACATCAACTTTGGCACTCCCAACATACCACATTTGGTGTTTAAAACTTGTTGGCATTAAGTGTTTTTGCCATTCCAAAGTGTAACTCAACACAAACAGATTTTTCAGTTTTGGTGAGTCAACTTTACTGTTCCATTGGACACTGTTACTGTTGGAATTTGAGGAAATGTAAAACATGAAAGTTGTTCCTTATTTTGTCTAGTTGAATTTCCTTTTTTGAATCACTCCATTTGGAGTTTTGTAGCTCCAGATATGGCTCAAAAACCCAGGCTGTCCGGATATGCAGTCTGCAGAATTTTACCATATCTACAGTGCATGAACAGTGACTTGAGTCACTTGGTTGAATGGGTTCTGGCCATAATTTGGGGTAGGTTCCTTCATGAAAGTTGTTTGTCTATGTCTTAACTTGTTGCTGTAAAAATTTCAGACCAATTGACCAAATATACAGTGACTTATGGCCAAATGAACAGTTACTGTTCATTTGGTCAAATTCTGCAGAGGCAGTTTCAGGGTTCCGGATTGTGGCTGAGTTTTGACCCTTTGGCTTTGGTCTTTTGGGCATGGTTTCTTCAGCAAAAATGTGCCATTATAAGCCTAGTTTCATGTCCAATTGTCCAAACATCAATTGGACAAGCACAGCCCAAGTTATGGCAGTGCAAAGGGACTGAAATTTCAGTCCCTATGCTGCTGTCCATAGGGCAGTTTATACTTTCATTTTACCATCTCATTTTTCAGTTCTAATTAGGGTCAACCTACCTAAAATGGTCACTAATTGACCATTAAAAAGTTCCCTAACCATTTCCTAAGCTAAGTCACAATTTCACCTACACAACCCTAATGTCCAAACTCATTACTCATACACTTTGATTAAAATACTTACTTAAGTCTCCATGCATATTAATACTTTAACCATGATTTCCAACCATTCTAAGACTATCAAACAATCAACCTCAATCTCCCATAGGGCTGCCTAAATTCTTTGGTAAAGATACACATGGATTTGTTTCATTATTTCACAATTTTTCATTCATTACAAGCATAGATCATGGAACTAATGAGTTTTAAACTTCATATATGCACTAACCTTGTTTGGGCAGAATTTCCAAAGCCCTAAACTCCAATTTCTTCCTTCTTCTAGGCTGCCAAGAGACCATGCAAGGTACTAGAACAAACTTTAGTGAAGCTAGGTTATGATTTTAGGGTGAAACAAGGTAGGAATTTGAGCTTGCTTATTTGAACTTCAATGGAGGTTTCTAGGTGTGTTTCGGCTGGGTAGGGAATGAGGAGGGGCTGCTGCAAATTTTGGTAAATTTAGTATTCATTTAGTCTTTTATTTAGTTAGTCAAAGGGTGGTTAAATTGTGATTGGTCCAAATAACCTTATTGACATCACCATGATGCCATAATTAAGCTTTTTTCCTCATTTTCTTTCCTTTTCTCCACTACTCATTTTCAATTTGATTTCTAGTAATGTTTATTCATATTTTATGTCATATTAATTATTTACTCAACTGGACAAGTCGGCCAAAAATCACCTCGGAAGGCGAAATGACCAAAATGCCCTCCGTTTGGCTTAACGGGTCAAAATCGTCTGTACCGATTGAAAAATTTTTCTAGGTATTTTCTTGGCATTCTAATGCCATAGGAACCTCAATAACCCTTCTCTGGAGTCTCAAAAATTATTTTATAATTTTTCCCCCGGGTCTAGGGCTCCTCGTTGCGAGAACCGCAACTTCCCTCCGGTTACCCATCGCTTGGGCACCATTGCTTTACTTGATTGTATTTTATTTCTAAAATTTTTACTAAGTGTTTCTTATTAATATTTGAGTTAATTATGGTTCCTAACTTTAGTTTAAATATTTTTCCGGACGTTCTAGCTGTCCGGACCGACACCGGTCACCGGAACAGTAGAATGTACGGAGTGGTTACCGAGAGGGTGTTACATACATAGTATAAATGATGGAAGTTTGGGGCATAAAAATGAAAATTGAGAAAGTTTGAATAATTAAACATTAAAATAAGTTAAGTGCTCCACTAAGGCAGCTTGGACCACCTATAAAAGACACTTTGGACAGATGAACATCATCTTCAACCTCCAGAAACTGAACCAGCCGAATGCATCCCAAAAAAAACTCCATGGCCATTCATGCATGAAGCTCCAATCCTCCATGATTAAGCCCTAGTTTCTTCAAGAGTCCTTCACTAAAGTTGTTCTATACAACTTGGGCAGTAGATAGGCAGCAAGAAATTTAAGTTCTGGTGAGGTTTTAAATAATTCCAAAAGTGGTAAGTATGTATTTTTGATGCTTGCTTCATTAAAGTTTGTGTGGATGTTATGGGTACTTGAATTGTGGAAAGAATTTTGAGGTTTGATGTTTAAGGGGAGAGCTGTATTTTTGGCAGCCATGGAAACTCCTTGAAGACAGTTTATTTTTGCTTTTAAATCGTGGATTAAAGGATTGATTAAATGTTTATGTGTGTAGGAAATTATTTGGGTGATGTATACTTAGTATATGTGAATGTGTAATTGAAATTTGAAGCTTGGGAATTAATGAAATGTAAATGCATGAATCGGCAGCCTGGTTTGGTGAACCATAAGGATGTTATTTCATGTTTGGATTATGGAATATTAATGTTGAATTGTGATAGTTGTTAGGGCAGCTTGGGTATATGTGTGATGGTGTGAGGTTGGGCATGTATATGAGCATGAATAGGTGATTAAATTGTTGTAATTGAGTTTGACAAATTCTGCACTTTATGGTGTATGTTGAATGTGATTATAAGCTGCCAAAATGATCAACAATATGTGGTAAAATATGTTTAGGTTATGGTAAAAACCATAATGGGCATGAATGTGAAGTTTGGTAAGTGTTAAAGGTAACCTTTGATATATGAATAAAATACAATAGAGCAGTTTGTGTTTTGGGCTTAGAACCTTAAGTGTGTAGCTCCAATTGGTATGAGACCAATTGGAGGTGAAACTAGGCACAAATTGTGCCAACTTTCATGAAGGAAGCTTGCCAAAATTCTACTTGTAAGGTAACTTGAAAGGTGACCAAATTCGGATTAGTGCAATTAAGGCCTGAAAATTTACCAATTGGGCAGCAGTTAGTGTTTAGGCCATAACTCACTCAAAACAGGTCCAATTGACCTGAAATTTTGACCATGAATAGTTAAGACCTATATCTACAAGTCTTATGAAGACACCAAGCCCAAAAATGACCATAAGTAAGTCAAACAGCTTGCAAAAATTCGGGTCCAAAAACTGGCTGAACAAAAATTGACCTAAAGTGACCAATCTTGATGCATTTTGACCAGCAATAGTAAAATGACCATAACTTGGTCTACATAACTCAAAATGACCTGAAATTTTGCCCCGCGTGCAATAAGACATAGATCTACAAGTTTGTAGTTTTGACCGAAATCCGAAAACTGAGGGAACTAGGTCATTCGACTAGGTCAAACTAGTATCCCGGAATCCAGCAAATTGCAAGAAAATGCAAGATATATGGAAATGAATTTAGTAACGTGTACCAACCCTAAAAGACTATTGAATGTGACATATTAGTAACATTAAAACCTAATTTACCTAGAATGCATCGAGGGTCGACATATTAGGTTGACTAAGCAAATAATAGAATTCAGTGAATTAATTATCAAGCATTATCATTAGAGATAGTTTAAATGAGTACTGAAACGCTTCAAATTGTGTTTCTCAGTTAGCAAAGACTCAGGGAAAGGGAAGGAAACACTGAGTCAAGGCCAGGAGACAGTTATCAAAGGTTTGTGCACAACAGTTATTTCTTTTGAATTTTTCAATTGAAATAAATTATGACTATTTGTATATTATTGTTTTCAATTATGGAAATGTGTTTGAATGGATACTTATTGCTTGAAAAGCATTGTAAATGATTTGAAACTGTGGAAAAATTGATTTAGTGTGATTTGTGAAAATTGAAGTTAATTATGAATTGTGTTGCCATTTTGTGAATGAAATTATAACTTTGGAATTTATTGGATTGTTATGAATCATTTGAATAAAATGTTTGGAATTGATTTTGTGTTCACACTTAGCATGACAGTATCACATCATTCCTTCTCCATTTATGAGGTTGTGATCGTTCATTTTCCTTCTCCATTTATGGGGTTGTGATCATTTATTTTTCTCCCTCTCTGGTTTACCAGTTGAGGTGATCGGATGAGTACTCATTATATAGCTAGCTTCCTTCCTCATTGATTTCGATTAGTGGGGTTGTGATTGCTTTGTCGTGGTGTACAACGCGGCATTGATCGAAAAATTATGTCATGGCTTAAGTTGTGTATGAATTGACAACACTGTATTTTTAAATTATTTGACTAAATTGTGTTATTATGAGCTTTGATAATTTGTGAAATAGAGTTTAAATTCTTATTGACATTCACTGTCTTTTGAATTTAACTATGTTTTGATTTTTGAGATTTACTGTGATATTGTGTTAAATTCCTTCTGACATTTATTGTCTTGAATTTAACTATGGTTTTACGTATCCATCATTTATATGATTTATGAATTGTGATTTAAAGTTGTATTTGGTTAATGTTGTGCACCACTGAGACATTGTCTTAGCGATAGCTTTTTATTGCTATCGCAGGTAGATAGACGGATAAGACAGCAGACTAGGCTGCTAGTGCATTCAGCGAGAGATCATCGGGTATATTGAGTATACCACATTTTGTATTTTGTACTATAATGTATGTTCACTGTATGTATATATTGTTCTTGATTTTGAGCAGTTGTAAATTAAAATTGTACATTGAAGTTGTAAAACAAATTATGAGTTATTTTGGCTTGAAAAAAAAATTATACTGTATTTCTTTTATCTCAGTCTTTGAAAATTTATTATGGATTCGAGTTGAAAAACTTTTTGTGTTGAATTATGTTGGAGTTTGAGATTGAGAAAAATATTGAAGTGCTTTTTTACAGGTTTTCTGAAGAACTGTTTTGTTCAAAATACAGATGGCACTCTGCCAAAATTTTTACAGAAATCCCTACTAGTCCAAATGTGTTAGCTATTTCACTTCAGTTCAAAAAGGTTTTTAACACCTGTAAATAGTGCTCACCACTGTAAAAAGAAGTAAGAAAAGTTTTAAAATCGCTTGTAGTGTATTTAATGAGTTATAAGTAGACGAAAATGGTAATTCATTAGGTATACTACGGGATCATGTTATGCCTTACAGAGGGGTAGGGTGTAACACCATTACAGACACCAGTAGTACAACAATAGCCTTCAGCTAGGCAGTACGATAAGTTGATTAAATATGGGGCTACTGAGTTCAAGGGGACAGTGGGTCCGCTAGAGGCAGAACAATGGTTGGAAAGGATGGAAAGAGTTTTTAGGAAGCTGCACTGTACCGATGAGCTGAAGTTTGAGTACTCAGTCTCACTTCTACAGGGGGATGCTTATGACTGGTGGAAAACCATTCCCCACTCTTTGGTGGGACCTCTAGTGCTGACATGGGACGACTTTTTCAGAGAATTCAGACAAAAATATGTCCTAGATGCCTATGTGGACCAGAAGCTACAGGAGTTCTTAAGTCTGAAGCAAGGGGACAGAACAGTGGCAGAATATGAGAGAAACTTCTCTCGATTGAGTCATTATGCAGGAAGCTTGCTTACCACTCCTAGAGATAGATGTAAACGTTTTGAGGCCGGTTTAAGGCCTAGTCTAAGAATGCAAGTTATGGGGTTCTGACACCAAAATTTCTCAGAGCTAATATTGCAAGCCCTGGAACTGGAAAGAATTGAGAATGAAGAAACAGTTAAAAAGGGTACAGAAGAAAAAGAGAAAATTAGAAAGACTACTGATCAAGTTCCTGATAGTGGGTCAGGAAAGAGAAAGCACTTTGGAGGATCTAGCTCACATGAATCAGGTAGAGATAGATCTTCTGGACAGAAACCACCCCGATCGGATCAGCAAACTCAGCAAAGACCCAGAAATGCACTGCCGAATCAACTTTGTGAAACTTGTGGTAAACCACATAGTGGGGTATGTTATAGAGCCATAGGAGCATGTTTTAATAGTGGAGAGACTAGTTATTTTGCTAAGGATTGTATAAGTCCACGCCGTTTTGGATCATTTACTACACCAGAAGGATCAACCTAAGTTTCTACCCCCAAAGAGTTCACCATCAGTTAATAGAGGCAGAGATAGAGGTAGGGGTAGTACACCTGGAAGTCAAAGTACTGTGAATCAGCTAGAACAAGGTAATGCTTCAGCTAGAGTATACACTATGCGGCAAAGAGAAGAGGCTGAAACTTCTAATATTGTTGCTGGTACTTTCTCAATTTTTAACTAAGATATATATATATGTATTGCTTGACCCGGGGTCTACATACTTTTATGTTAGTGCCTACATTGTTTGCCTTCCTGCTATCCCTCGTATAAGAAAAAAAGAAATTTTTCAGTTACCTAAAAGATAGTTACAGTAATGGAATTGCTCTAGATGAGGGCAAAGATGTTACAGTTAGTAATTGTCAATGGATATTGTAATCAGAATAAGTTTCAGATATTAGTGAATTCGAGAAGGATAAAATATAGGAAAGTTCGATCTATTGGAATGTATCATAGTAACTATGCAATGTTCTTGATGTTTGTACTGTAAGCTGTAGATTACAGTACTGACTTGAGATTATTGTGTAGAGCTATGTACTACTCGATAGTACACTAAGATGAGAATAGTTGCCAACGGCACTTATTTTGGTATAGTTATGCCAGGACAGAATTTTATTGTTGGAAATGAGTTTGGAAATCCTACTCAGGGATTCAAAACTCAAAAGTTAGAATATCGAAAGGTTATAGTTTATACAAAAGGAAGTAGGTTATAGAATATTAATAGATTAAAACGAGTTGTGGAAGTAAAATTTAAACAGTTGGTTCAGATATAACAAATAAATGTTACAAATATGAGTAAGATTGTTGACTAGAATGGTCAGAGGACCAATAATTAGATAAATAATTTTAACATGACCTCAATGGTCATTCAAGAAGGGAACATGAATCGAAATATTAGATAGAACGATAGTAAGAAAAGATTAGTGTTATACAAACAAATTAAATGTTGTATTAGATTGTTAAAATGAAGGAACGGAAGCGTGAAAAACACAAGTTTATACCATTGAATTCAAAAATTTTCACCTAGGGTCACATGCATCATGCAAGATTTATTTTTTATCTATTTGATTTCAATGATAAACAACATATTAAAACTCTTTTAACATGTTTTTGGATCTGTATTTGCCATTTAAGATTTTAAAATTAATCAGATTAATTTTAGAACCCTAGATTAAATCAAGAATGATTACACTAACCTCTTGATGCACTGCAGCATGTCTGCGCCTTTGAGATTCATCTTCAGGACACCAGATGTTGTCCCTCTAGCTTGTCCACACCAAGAACACCTATGGCAGCCCTTGAACAGCTTCTAAAGCTTTTTCTATTAATTAGAAATTCAAGTTCTGCCTTTTAAGAGATTAGAGATGTAAACAGGACACTAGAAATAATTTCTAGTGTTCTTAATTCAAGAGATTAATGGCTAATCTCTTTGAATTGATGAGAGATGAAGAAGAATAAATGAAAAGCCTCAAAGTGGCGTGACAAAGGAGAGGAGTGGCTGCTAGTTATTTTTTCTTTTCATAACCACACTTAAATAGCTAGGTTAACACATGTCACCCTTGCCACATGTCACCCTTTGATTAGCTCTAGGTTTAAGTGATCCAATCACATTATGCCAAGTGTCAAACCTATATTTAATCTTGATTTTAATCATCTTACATGATTAAAGAAAACATTTGGCAAGCTTATGTGTAATCCCATGTGTCACCATCTCATGGTGCCACGTGTCACACTGTGAAATGACCAAAATACCCATGTGTCTTAATTTTGAGTTCTTAACCCAAAATAATTATTTTTCTTCTTCTAATTAATTTATATCAAATATAAATTAATTAATTAATCTCTATTAATTAATTTCTCATTAATTAAATTCATATTTAAACACTTTAAGTATAAATTTAATTTATACCACACATCCAATAATCTAGATTTGGTTTCAAGTCATGCTAGTGACTTTGCAATTTAATTGCAAACCAAACCTATTTAATTAATCAATTAAAATCTTTAATTAATTAATTAAATCATATTTAAATAGGTGATAACTTGTGTATGTGTGTGACTTATTAGGCTCATCACTAATTGGCAATGAGACATGATATCAACTCTTAATATCATCAGAACTCTTTCTTACCATAAATGATTTCTCTAAATCATTTTATGAACCTCATAGACCATGGTTAACCTCATAGTCGATTCCTTGCCTTTGGCGAAACCCTTTCGCTACTAGCCTTGCGTTATAGGTCTCTACCTTTCCATCAGAACCAATTTTCTTCTTGAAAACCCATTTGTTCCCTATAGGTATAATACCTTCAGGTGGGTCAACAAGATCCCAAACTTGATTCTTATACATGGAATCAATCTCGGATTTCATAGCATCAATCCATTTTGAAGAGTCTATATCTGATATAGCTTTTTCATAGGTAAGTGGATCATCTCCATGATCTACTTCTTCATGAGTAGACAACTCTTGTTCTTCTTCATGAAGAAAAGCATATCTCACTGGTGGGTGAGATACCCTGGTTGTTCTACGAGGAACAGTTGTAGATGTTTCATCAATGGGTATAGGTTGACTAGATGGATCTATATCCATCTGATCTGTTGGTTGGTCAAAATTCTCCAATTCTAACTCTATTTGCCTTCCTTTGCCTCCTTCTTGAACAAACTGTTGTTCAAGAAATGTGGCATCTCTACTTATCACAACCTTTTATGAAGTAGGAAAATAAAAATAATATCCAAAACTATCTTTTGGATATCCAACAAATCGACCTTTTTCTGATCTGGTCTCTAATTTATCAGTGTTCAGCTTTTTGATATAAGCTAGACAACCCCAAATCTTAACATGCTTAAGATTTGGTTTTCTTCCATGCCATATTTCATAAGGTGTGGAAGAAACTGATTTTGATGGAATCCTATTCAGAATATACAAAGCTGATTCTAATGCAAATCCCCAAAAGAAGATTGGCATATCAGTATAGCTCATCATACTACGTACCATATCCAATAGGGTACGATTTCTCCTTTCAGATACACCATTCAGTTGTGGTGTTCTTGGAGGAGTCAGCTGAGAAACAATGCCACGCTCTCTCAAGTATTCATCAAATTCAGTACTCAAATATTCACCTCCACGATCTGATCGAAGAGCTTTAATACTCTTTCCTGTTTGATTTTCTACTTTAGATTTAAATTCTTTGAACTTTTCAAAAGATTCATGTTTGTATTTCATCAAATACAAATACCCAAACCTTGATTTATCATCAGTAAAGGTAATAAAATAATGAAAACCCCCTCTAGCCATTTCTTTAAATGGACCACATACATCACTATGTATTAGCTCTAAAATATTTTCAGCTCTTAGCCCTTGTCGAACAAAGGGTGATCTAGTCATTTTGCCCTGAAGGCAAGATTCACAAGTTTGAGTAGGCTCAGAGCCCAATGAGGATAGAATCCCCATTTTCTCCAGTTTTTGCAATCCTATCTTCTGTAACATGACATAACCTTAAGTGCCAAATATATTTTGAACTTGAGTTGGTTTTCACCATGGCATTGCATTCTTTTAGATCACTTGCATTCAATTTGTGTTTGTCATTATTATCCAAATAATAAAGACCATCATTCATATAACCCGAACCAACATATTTATTTCCAAAATAAATATTGCAAACGTCATCTGTGAACTGAAATTCATAGCCATTTCTAGTCAAACTAGATATAGAAATGATGTTCTTAAAAGCATCAGGTACATATAAAATATTATCCACACACAAAACATGTCCAAACATGTAAAAAGATTTAGATCCTATGGCTAAAGCTTCAACAGTTGAGCCATTGCCAATCCGGACTCTAAAATCTTGAGAACGCAAGCTGCTACTATTTGCTAGTTCCTACATATCATTAGAAATGTGAGAACTGGCACCAGTATCTAAAACTCAAGCTGTAGATGAACTATGAGT
This sequence comes from Hevea brasiliensis, assembly GCF_030052815.1. Taxonomy (NCBI): domain Eukaryota; kingdom Viridiplantae; phylum Streptophyta; class Magnoliopsida; order Malpighiales; family Euphorbiaceae; genus Hevea; species Hevea brasiliensis. The sequence continues at coordinate 50,959,879 of NC_079496.1, forward strand.
ATTATCAGAATCTAAATAACAAGATATGGACATACCTTCCGAAGGTGTATCCTTCTTGTCCTTCAGAGAAGCAAGATACTCTGGGCAGTTCCTTTTCCAGTGCCCATCCTTTTGGCAGTGGAAACACTTTCCTTTGCCTCCATCAGCTATAGTCTTCCTTTTCTGTTTAGCTATTTTCTTGGAAGGACCAGAAATCTGAGGTTTCTTTTTCTTATAGCCCTTTTTCTTGTTGGACTTTCTAGCAGAAGAAGATGCAACCAAAGCTACCTCTTTTCCTTTATTGCCTGGCATATTCTTTTGGCCAATAACCAGCATGTTGAGTAAACCAGCTAAGGTGCATTCTTGTTTAGTCATGTGGAAATTTGTCACAAAATTCCCAAAAGACTTAGGAAGGGACTGAAGGATCAAATCTGTCTGTAGTTGGAAATCCATGTTGAAGTCAAGATGTTCCAACTGCTCAATCAGCCGAATCATCTTATGGACATGATCCCCAACATTCTGTCCCTCAGACATCCTCATACGGAATAGCTGTCTAGATATCTCATACCTAGCATTCCTAATGTGCTCATCATACAACTCTTGTAGGTGAAGGAGGATCTCGCTCACACTCTGCATGTTCTCATGTTGCTTTTGTAACTCATTACTCATAGAAGCAAGCGTGTAACACTTAGCTCTCATATCATGCTCCTTCCACTTGTCCAAAGCTTCATGTTCCTCTTGTGTGGCCTCTGGAGGTAAGAGACCAGGAACATTTGAATCTAGAACATATCCTATATGTTTAAGGTTCAGGACAAGTTTCAAATTTCTTAGCCAATCAGACAGATTAGGTCCTGTCAACCTATTGTGATCAAGTATGCTTGCAAGGATATTGGATGGTGGTGGTTGTTTTGTGCTCATTTTTATCAGAAAATTAACTGCAGAAAATAACCAGATTCATTAGTAAATGTATCATGTAATTAACCAAAATGATTATGGTCTTTTAATCAAATTGGTCCTCCCACTAACTTAGCGAATCCTACACTTCCAAAGTAGAAAATGGAAATCCTAGTTGGATGGATTTCTAGTGGGTGATTGAATTCTTATAATTCTATTGATCATCCTCAGGTACATCCATTATTGGAATTACAATAAACTATAAGTGAGCAACTCCTTGCCCATCACATCTCATGTGAGGTTCAATCCTTTACCTAGCCCCTAATGCTCAAAATCTCAGGTACATCCATTATTGACTTATCTTGCATTAGTTAAGTTGATCTCATTGAGCCAGTAATTATGCAAATAATTTTAATGTCCTCAGGTACATCCAATATTGGCCACTAAACCATTTATATATTTACAACATCTCATGCTTAACAATTATTCTTAAGAAAATCTCTTAAATTAATTGCATCTTATGCAACTATTTAAAATTTCTTAAAATAATTGCCCCAATGGAGGGCCTATGTTATAATTATTTTAATTATAGCATTTTCAACTTAATCATTTGTTTGGAAGATTTTATGGTCATTCTAATTACTATTAAGGTCTCACTTTGCACATTATCCTATTAGCATGCATATATCATATAATAGCATACATTCCCATACATCTCATGCATTCATGGATAAGCAATAAATATGGTATGATCATGGACTTTCTAAGGGATTCAATTCTGAGCCACCAAGAATTGAATCAGGGCATTCCTAGGTGCATTTCATTCATTCATTTTACAAGAGTTGCTGAAGGAGTACATAATCAACACTTGATCTTGAATTCCTCCCACTGGTCCCACCAATGCTCTTGACCTCCTTGAACTTCTTGCAATCCAATATTACATAGTAATCCTTGGCATACCAAGGCGAATTTACAAGAACTTAATTAAATGAAATTACAACCCAAAAATTATTACAAACTTAATAATACATGCCCAAAATAAATTAAAATAAATTAATTAATTTACAATCCCAAAGAAACATAAAAGAAATAAATCCAATCACATTGGTCTTTTATAGTCCATGATCATCCATCATGCATATCACTATTTAACAATGAAATAAAACATACATACTTAAATTAAATTGAATATCTCATATTTAACTTAAAAATCCATATTTGAATATGATTCAAATAATTTTAAAAATTCAGATTTGAATCTCATTTAAATAAATTTAAAAAATCAGATTTGAATCACATTCAAACAACTTTAAAAATTCAAATCTGAATCACATTCAAACATTTTTTAAAAAATCAGATTTGAATCACATTCAAACATTTTTTAAAAAATCAGATCTGAATTTTATTCAATCAATTTTAAAAAATCAGATTTAAATATGATTCAAACAACTTTAAAAATTCAGATTTGAATCATATTCAAACAACTTTTAAAATTCAGGTTTGAATCACATTCAAACAATTTTTAAAATTCTGATTTGAATCGTAATTTAATTGTGTGATTAAAATTCTAATTAAATAATTTAATTAGACATAGGATGAGCTTTTAGATCATACAACAATTGTAAATTAAAAAGCAAACCTTGCGCCACCTTGAAGAAGCTTTGTCGCCGCCACCAATGGTGGCTTGTCCATGTGTGCCGCCACACATCCATTGCAACCAGCAATGGACCAATCATCTCATGATTAAATCACACAATTAAATCATATAATCAACAATCTAAATGGCAAATATAGTGGCTCTAATACCAATTGAAGGAACGGAAGCGTGAAAAACACAAGTTTATACCATTGAATTCAAAAATTTTCAACTAGGGTCACATGCATCATGCAAGATTTATTTTTATCTATTTCATTTCAATGATAAACAAAATATTAAAACTCTTTTAATATGTTTTTGGATCTGTATTTGCCATTTAAGATTTTAAAATTAATCAGATTAATTTTAGAACCCTAGATTAAATCAAGAACGATTACACTAACCTCTTGATGCAATCGCAGATGTCTCGCGCTTTGAGATTCATTTTCAGGACACCTGATGTTGTCCCTCTAGCTTGTCCACACCAAGAACACCTATGGCAGCCCTTGAACAGCTTCTAAAACTTTTTCTATTAATTAGAAATTCAAGTTCTGCCTTTTAAGAGATTAGAAATGTAAACAGGACACTAGAAACAATTTCTAGTGTTCTCAATTCAAGAGATTGATGGCTAATCTCTTTGAATTGATGAGAGATGAAGAAGAATAGATGAAAAGCCTCAAAGTGGCGTGACAAAGGAGAGGAGTGGCTGCTAGTTATTTTTTCTTTTCATAACCACACTTAAATAGCTAGGTTAACACATTAAACCCTTGCCACATGTCACCCTTTGATTAGCTCTAGGTTTAAGTGACCCAATCACATTATGCAAAGTGTCAAACCTATATTTAATCTTGATTTTAATCATCTTACATGATTAAAGAAAACATTTGACAAGATTATGTGTAATCCCATGTGTCACCATCTCATGGTGCCACGTGTCACACTGTGAAATGACCAAAATGCCCCTGTGTCTCAATTTTGAGTTCTTAACCCAAAATAATTATTTTTCTTCTTCTAATTAATTTATATCAAATATAAATTAATTAATTAATCTCTATTAATTAATTTCTCATTAATTAAATTCATATTTAAAGACTTTAAATATAAATTTAATTTATACTACACATCCAATAATCTAGATTTGGTTTCAAGTCATGCTAGGGACTTTGCAATTTAATTGCAAACCAAACCTATTTAATTAATCAATTAAACTCTTTAATTAATTAATTAAATCATATTTAAATAGGTGATAACTTGTGTATGTGTGTGGCTTACTAGGCTCATCACTAATTGGCAATGAGACATGATATCAACTCTTAATATCATCAGAACTCTTTTTTACCATAAATGATTTCTCTAAATCATTTTATGCACCTCATAGACCATGGTTAATACCTAGCATAGCATGCCATGGCCACCCAATTAGTAATAAGGTTTACCTTAAATGAACCTATAATCATATGTTACCATGCACTAGAATCTCTCTGCTACAAAATCCCAACTCAAGCTGGAGTCATGGTTTATGTCAAACTCCATTTGCTATGAATATTATGTTCTCTTTTAATTCCAGTTCTTGATTAAAAATATTTTCTCATCAGAAACTCTTTTCTGAATAAATCTATCTGTCCTGGCCAGGAACTTGAAACATCAAGAACAATTAAATGAACATAGGATTTTATCTCTATTTACTTAGAGGAACAGATTCCATCTTGATCAACACCTACCTCCATATATAACTAGTAGGAGCCAACAGATGCCCATATAACCATACATAGTACAAGTATGAAAGCAGTATCAAACTCAAACTACCTATATACAACATAACTGTGCTATCTCAGGTCTAAAAATTATATGCACTGATATGATTTATGACAAAACATTGACAAGAGGAAACTCCATGTGCTTGTCATAAGTGTCACTGGTTCGGCCTACTTATCTTGTATAAGTGCCTATCATGTTTGTTATATGGCATGAGACTCACCATTCCATCTTATTTATATCTCATATAAATAACTTAGAAACAAACATGAATACAATCTTTCTGGATAAGTCATGTCCTTATTATGAAGTATCCTCGATTGTGAACCTATTTATGTTACTTTGTACTAGAAATACTGTCACTCATATTCTTAACAACTTAAGAATAATATTTCTAACAAAATATCAATGGACCTTTTCTATTACACATAAATATCTTATGTAAATGGAAAAGTGGAACTGCCTTTTACTAATAAAACAAGTACAAGATACATACTAAATGATATGCTCTAGGGCATACTACTAACAATAAAGTCTTACACAAATTCAAAGGAAAAAAGATTATACAATCATATAGAAAGGAGAAAATAAACGTATGACTATTGTAAGATGGCTATTGGGTAAAATTTCGAGACAAAATTTATTTTAAGGGGGGTAGAATTGTAACACCCCTATATTCGGTAGTGCATTCTACTGTTCCGGCGATCAGTGTCTGTCGGGACAGCTAGGATGCTTAGAATTATACTTAAATGTTAGTGAGGAGACATAAAATAATGAAATACAATAGAGGAAAATACAAGAAAAACAAAAGAAAAATAAGAGCCATGAAATGTGATTAAGTTAAACGAGCCAATAACCGTAGTGATAGGTGACCACACCGAAAAGTTACGGCGAGGACCATTGACTAGCCCTGGACCGCGGGGAATTTGACACCCCTTACCCGTCTACAGTATAGCCGAGTAAGATATGTCACACAGTGTACCGGAATACCCTATTTTATTTCAATTATTTTTATCCTTGCTAATTTATTTCTTTCATAGTTATGAAGTATAATTCGTGAAATATCATTCATTGAAGTCATTTATTAAAATCATAAATTTATTTGAGGTTCCGTAAATTTTATAGAAAATTCGACAGAGTACCGACTAAAAATGGAGAAAACAGTTCTTCAGAACCTGAGAAAAACACTTCCAAAATTCTCAATCAATCCCAAACCCCATTTCATCAACAAAATCTCAATATTTCTCAAATATACTCCCAATTCACATTCATTCATATCATAGGATATTCATGTACAAATCATAAATAAATATTCACTTTTTTCATTCATAAACATAAGTTCCACTATTTACATTGATAACAAAATACATTACATGAGTCTCAATTTCATATGAGAAAATAAAAGTTAATTACAAAATACCCAAAATGAAACCTAGTGTCCTACCAATGCACTGATGTCGGTGAGGTGACACGGACACTATGTAGAGCTGTAGAAAGTCTCACCCAGTCTGTGGTCTACTGAGCTCTTGGTCGGTTTCTCCAGAACCTATGCGAGGTAAAAAGCAACGCGCTAAGCAATAATGCTTAGTGGTGCAAAGAATAAAATAAAAACAAATAACAAAAAATAAATATGCAGTGCATGTTCTGATGTCTTATGCAAATAATTTTTCGATCATTATTGGTAATCTTATTTATTTTGTACTCATTATATTCATAATTTCATTAAATTTATTCACCTTCATTTTTGGTTGCCCAAGTAACCTATATTGAATGACTGGACTTGATAAACAGGTAAACTGGCACTGGGTATCAAGTACCTCAGGCCGTCACACCATCGGTCACATATGTATCTCCCGGTGTGCAACAGAACAGCTAATGAGCGGTAATAAATATTGGGCACAAGGCCAAGTATCATCACAATGTCAGAATGGCTAAAAGCCATGAAATCACAGAATGGCATAATGCCATGTGCAGTACTGCTAACTGAACCCTATTGGCATGCTAACCTATCCAAACCAATCTTGTTAGGTGTACTAGGGCATACTACACTTTTAAACTATACAATTCTTGAAATTTAAGTTTAGGTGTTATTAATTATTTCATCAATCAACTAAAATGTTGAATTTTTCATAGGCAATAGGTACATTGGTTCTAATACTCCCAACATACCACATTTTGCATTCTAAAGTTGTTGGTATTGGTTGCTAATACCATTTCTAAGCTTAGTGCTAGTTGTTCAAAATTTTCAGATTTCAAGCATTGTGTTTACTATTCCATTGGTCATTTTTACAGTAGGAATTTGGCAAAGTTGTCAGCATGAAAGTTATTCATTATTGTGTCTAGTTACATTTCTTTTTTTGAATCACTCCATTTGGAGTTTTGTAGCTCAAGTTATGGCCTAAACACCATAACTGGCCAGATTGCAAACTTTCCAGATTTTTTGGACTGACCAAATCTATAGTGTTTTGTGTAGTGACTGTAGGTCACTTTTTGAACATATTATGGTCAAAATTTGTATTCGGTTTCTTCATGAAAGTTGTAGGTCTATATCTCAGATTTTTGCTGGTAAAATTTCAGGTTAATTGGACCTTTATACATTGAGTTATGACCAAATGAATAGACACTGTTCAATTGGTCATTTTGCCTAGGCAGAATGCAGGTCACCCGGATTAGGGCAAATTTTAGGTCAACGTGGTTTGGTTTTCTGGGCAGGGTTTCTTCACCAAAGTTGTGCCATTATGTGTCTAGTTTCATGTCCATATGGCCTTGCACCAATTGAATCTCTACAACTCTACTTATAGCTGTCCAAACCTGCTAGACTCATGCTCAGTCCTGCAAGTTAGCCAAGGCAGCTCACCCATACACAAATGCCAAGCCTCAACTCACTTCATTTCTTATTCACACACAACCAAATGATCACTAATTGATCATTAAAACTTATTTTCATCCTTACATGAACAAAATCTCAAGTTTGTGTCCAAACCCTAACCTCCACACTTCACATCTCATGCAAATACCACCATCCAATTATACAAAGCATATAAACAATTCAATACACACTAGTAGGCATATGTAATCAACTCAATTCAATAAAACCACTAAGCTCTCATTACTGGCCAAAATTTTGGTTCTTCATTTAAGCATAGTTTCATTCATTTTCCATGAAATTCCATCTCATGTTAACTTAATTCTAAGAATTAAAGAAGGAAGAGGTCTAGAAATTGCACTAACCTTAACTTAACAATTTTCCTTCTTGACCAAACTTCAATTTCTTCAACTTTCTTAGCTCCCAATCACTCTAGCAAGGTTTGTTGGGGCTTATGGGAAATATGGTAAGAATTTATGGAAGATGAAGCTTTTCATGAAGAAAAATGGTGGAAGAAACCATGGGCAATGGTTCGGCAAAAGGGAAGAAGATAAGGAAATTCTAATTTTTTTCTTTCACTTGCTGCCCATTTATTTGTTTTAAGTGAGTGCTAGCCACTTGTCATCATGTGATTGGTTAAAATTGTTTTAATGACATCATAATGATGTCAAAATTCCCATTTTCATTCATTTTCTTTCCTTTTATTTTTTACTCATTTTTAATTAAATTTTTAGTAATATTTATTCACATTTTATGTCAAAATAATTATTTACTTAATTGAACAAGTCGGCCAAAAATTACCTTTGAAGGCGAAATGACCAAAATGCCCCCCGTTTGGCATAACAGACTAAAATTGTCTATACCAATTGAAAAAATTTTCTAAGCATTTTCTTGGCATTCTAATGCCATAGGAACCTCAATGACCCTTCTCTAGAGTCCCAAAAATTATTTTATGAATTTTCCCCCAGGTCTAGGGCTCCTAGTTGCGAGAACCGCAACTTCCCTCTAGGTTACCCATCGCTAGGGCACCAGCTCGTTTAACTTGGTTGTATTTTATTTCTAAAATTTTTCCTAAATTTTTATTATTAATATTTAAGTTAATTATGGTTCCTGACTTTAGTTTCAATATTTTTCCGGATGTTCTAGCTGTTCGGACCGACACTGGTCATCAGAACAGTAGAATGTATGGAGTTACTACTGGGAGGGTGTTACAAGGAACCCTGGGAAATATTTTTAAGACTTAAATAAACATCTATTGTGGTATAGTTGACTTAGAAAATGTCAAGAAAAATTTAATTAATTAGTACAAAGAAAAATGAAAAATTGAGAAACCAACAAAAATCGGTGTTACAGAAAAATTAGAAATACAACTCGAGGAGGGGCATTTTGGCCAATTGACACCTAGAGTGGACTTTTGACCAAAATGTCCATGAAAATTTTGTAGTGTTAAAATTTGAAAATTCCATAAAAAATAAAATTTAAAAATAAAGTACAAGTAAAAGAGAAATGGGAGATTAATTTACAAATTTGGAAACATGGATTATTAAATGTTTAATGTGAGTTAGTAGGGCACTAAGTGGGATTATATAAACTATATAAAGATAGATTTTTCCACTAACACTTTATGAATCTTCATTTGGCCAAATTTAACTTCCCCTAGGAAACCTCCATTGACGTCCCCAAACCAAGCTCCATGCATCCATTTTTCAAGCCATTTTTCACATAATTTCCTTCATTACGTTTAGTCTACACAGCTTGGGAAGTGTTATGGCATCAAAAAGAAGCAAGATTGGTGAGATTTTAGCAAGCTCCAACAAAAGGTAAGTGCCATTTTCTTCCCTTGCTTAATTAAAACTTGTGTTGAGGTTATGGGCAGCATTTTGGGTGAAGAAATAGTTGAGTTATGGACTGTCCATTTTTGGTAGCCATGGGAGGTGAGTTGCTTGAGTTTTTCTTACATTAAATTGGTGGTAATTGATGGGAATTAGGGTTGTTTGAGTCCATTTGAAATGCTAGCAATTTAATCCTCTTGTATGTGTGAATTATGAATGTAAAGTGAGATTATATATTGAAATTGGGAAGCTTGATGTGTATGAGCAATTGGGTAGCCTTGTGATGTATGGTAGAGTGTTTAAATTCAAGAAATAATTTATTGATTTATGGTACTAAGGATGGCAGTATGTGTATGTAATTATTGGTGGGAAATTAGATGTGTTAATGAGAGGTATTTATGTGTATGTATTGTTGAAGTTGGATGTTGTGAAATGGAAGTGTAAATGGTGCATTGCCAATTGGTTATGTTCTGCCCAAAGTTACTATAATGTAAACTAATGAATGGTTATGGTTAGTACCAAATGCAGAATTAGGTTTGGTAAGTGAAGTATGGTCAGTTGAATGTGTGATTGGTTGATGCCTCAAAAATGAGTTAAGGGCAGTATGCAAATAAGCCTATAACCCTAAGTGTGTAACTCCAATTGGTATGAGGCCAATTGGAGGTGAAACTAGGCACAAAATGTGCCAACTTTCATGTTGAAAGCCTACCTAAATTCTATCCAGAAAGTGACATGAAAATTGACCAAATCCGGATTTGTGACATTGCAAACCTGAAAATTGACCATTTGAACAGCAGTCAGTATTTTAGCCATAACTCACTCAAAACAGGTCCAAATGACCTGAAATTTATACCATGGAAAGCTTAGACATAGTTCTACAACTCTTATGAAGACACCAAAGCCCAGAAATGACCATAAGCAAGTCAAAATTCTTGTACAAATTCAGGTATAAAAACTGTCAGAATCGGAAATTACCTAAAAATGACATAAGTTTGCCATTTTAGTGCAATCTGTCCAACAATAGTAAAATGACCATAACTTGGTCTAGTAAACTCCAAATAGCCTAAAATTTGTGGCAAAAGTTCACTAAGACATAGATCTACAAGTTTGTAATTCTGATCAGAACCCGAAAACCGAGGAAACTAGGTTATCCAGCTAGGTCAAGACAGCATACCAAAATCCGATAAATTGCAATAAAATGCAATACACTTGAAAATGAAATTGGTAACACGTATTAAAACCAAAGGACTATAAAATGTGACATATTGATAACAATAAAATTTATTTTCCTAGAGCGCATCAAAGGTCAACATTATAGGTTGACTAATGAAAGTAATAGTACTAAATAAATTAATTATTAAACCTTATTGTTAGAAACAATTTAACTGAGTACTGAAACATTTTAAATTGTGTGTTTCAGTTGAAAAGGATATTGAAAACCATAAGGAACATTGAGTCAAGGCCTAGAGGCGACTCAAACTAGGTCTGTGCACAATACTTTTTATATTCACTGCTTTTACCAGAAAATTTATTTGGAGAAATTAGTTATGAATAATTTTTTATTGTTTTGGCTTTGGGAATTTTATTTGGAAATTATTGTGTTGCCTACTTTGCAAATGAAAATTCTGGGTTAAAATGTGATTTGTAGTTTGTATGAAATATTTAAATATTGTGATTTGAGTAATGTTACGAATATGAGTAAGATTGATAACAAGAATGGTCAAAGGACCAATGATTAGATAAATAATTTTAACATGACCTCAATGGTCATTCAATGAGGAAACATGAAACATGAACCAAAATATTAGACAAAACAATAGTAAGAGAAGATTGGTGTTATACAAACAAATTAAATGTTGTATTAGATTGTTAAAAGTCTTATACAAATTCAAAGGAAAAGAAGAATATATGATCATATAGAAAGGAGAAAATAAACGTATGACAATTGTAAGATGGCTATTGGGTAAAATTTCATGGACGAAATTTATTTTAAGGGGGAGAGAATTGTAACACCCCTATGTTTGGTAGTGCGTTCTACTGTTCTCGTGACTAGTGTCTGTCCAGACAGCTAGGATGCCTAGAACTATATTTAAATGTTAGTGAGGAGACATAAAATAATTAAATACAAGAAAGGAAAATACAAGAAAAACAAAGGAAAAATAAAAGAGATAAAATGAGACTAAGTTAAATGAGCCAAACCCATAGTGATGGGTGACCGCACCGGGAAGTTACAGCGAGGACCGTTGACTAGCCTTGGACCACAGGGAACCCTGGAAAATATTTTTAAGACTTAAATAAACATCTATTGAAGTATAATTGACATTGAAAATGTCAAAGAAAAAAATTAATAAGGTAGTATAAACGAAAAACGAAAATTAAAGAAATCGGCGATACAAGGAGTAAATCGGTGTTATCAAAAAAGTCCAAATTTAACCTGAAGAAGGGCATTTTGGTCATTTGACACCTAGAGTGGACTTTTGACTTAAATGTCCATGAAAAATAAGTGGTATTACACTTTGAAAATGCCATGAAAATAAGAAATATTACATATAATGCAATTAAAAGAATTATGAGGGCATTAGTGCAATTATGAAAACCTTAACTTATTATAATGTTTAAAGAGTTAATGGAGGATTTAGTGGGATATATAAGCACTAAGGATAATGAACCAGCCACTTCACCCATCATCTTCATCATCTTCATTCTATTTTTCCAAAGTTATTTCTCTCCTAAAATCACCACGGCCGCCCACCATGCATGAGCTCCAATCCACCATTTCAAGCCATAATTTCTTCACTTATTCTTCATTAAAGTTGCTCTACATAGCTTGGGCAGTATTTAGGCAGCAAAAGGAAGCAAGATTGGTGAGGTTTGATCAAGCTTCACAGATGGTTAGTGCTAGTTTTCCTTACCTCACTTAATTAAACTTTGTACTAAGGTTGAGATGAGTTGAATTATTGAAAAATTAGAAGAATTGGATGAATATTTAATGGTGATTGAATTAGGCAGCCATGGTACCTAAAGAGGTTTGAATTATCTTTACATGTATTTGATGGGAAATGATATTGATTAAGGTAATTAGAGGTCCTAGCAAATTAACTTTATGTGTATGTTGAGATTGAGTAATTGAATTAGGAGTTTGAAAGAATTGTTGAAGACCTTGGATAATTGTTGAATTGGGGTAGCCTTGAGAAGCATGAAAATGGTTAATTTATGCATATAATTGTTGATTAATGATGCTCAATTTATGTGATTATAAGTAGTAGAATTTAATTGTAAGAGTACATGTGAGGTTGACAATGTGAAAGTGGGTTTTATACAATTTTTGAAGACTTGGACAATTGAGCTTGAAATTGGCAGCCTATAACGTTATGAAATTGTATGTGATTTTATGTAATATATTGATGAGATGTGATGGTGTTAAATTGTGGGCAGCATGTGTAGTTGATATTGAGGTATGAGTATATGGAATTGTATGTGTAATATTGATATTGAGGTATGTTAAATTTTGGTGGAAGTTAATGTTGAATTTGAATAGTGTATTGTGTGCATTGAGCACTTGAGTGTTCTGCCCAAAATGCTTGCTGGAATTGTGTACAATATATATATAAGTGCCATGATTAAATGTTGAAGTATTGGGAGGAGGAGGATTGTCAAAATTGGAAGTGTAATGTTCAAATGTAGGTTGTATATGTTGGCAGCACTTAAATTAGGTTATAAGTGCAAAATTGTGAACCCAATTGGTATGAGGCCAATGGGGGGTGAAACTAGACATCAAATAGGCCAACTTACATGTAGAAATGTTGCCAAAATTCTGCCTAGAAGAAAATGACCAAATCCGGAATGGAAACCTTGCAAACGCAGATTTTTAACCATATAAATAGTAGTCATTAGGATGACCATAACTCACTCAAAACAGGTCCAATTGACCTGTAATTTTTACCATGGATAGCTTAGATACGGAGATACAATTCTTATGAAGACACCAAAGCCCAGAAATGGCCAGAACCAAGTCAAATAGCTTTCACAAGTTCGGGTACCAAAACTGCCAGAACTAAAAGTGACCAAATTTTGCACTAAAGGTGCAATCTGTCCAGCTTTAGTAAATTGACCATATCTTGGTCTATAAAACTCGGAATAACCTGAAATTTTGTCTTGAGTGCAATAAGACATAGAGCTACAATTTTTCTTCTTTGACCAGAAGCTAAAAACCAAGAGAAATAGGACTTTAAGCTAGACAAATCTAGCACACAAAAATTGAGAACTTAACATTTACATACAATGATGCTTGAAATAATATGGCAATGAATGCCAACTTGTAAAAATGGTAAATTGCACTATATTGGTAGCATATTGAAATGCAAAATGTGACATATTGGTAACATTAAACCTACTTCACCTAGAGTGCATCAAGGGTCAACATTATAGGTTGACTAAGGAAAACAATTGAATTAAATAAATTAATTATTGAACCTTATTGTTAGAAACAATTTAACTGAGTACTAAAACACTTTAAATTGTGTGTTTCAGTTGAAAAAAGTATTGAAGAGCATAAGGAACATTGAGTCAAGGCCAAGAGGCGACTCATCCAAGGTCCATGCACAATATTTTTATATTCACTGCTTTTACTAGAAATTTTATTTGGAGAAATGAGTTATGAATAATTTTTTATTGTTTTGGCTTTTGGAATTTTATTGGAAATTATTTTGTTGCCTACTTTGTGAATGGAAAATTGACTTCAAAAATTGATTATGTTTTGCATGAAATATTTGAATAATATGATTTGAAATTATTTTTGGTTCACACTTGGCATGGCAGTCCCTTACTCTGTTCCTCCTCCACTTGTGGGGTTGAGTTTGATATTTGATTATTTTCCTACCTCTCTGGCTTGCCAGTCTGAGGTGAGTTTGGATGAGTACTCATTAGCTAGCTAGCTACCTCCCTCATTGATTTCGATTAGTGGGGTGAGTATGCCTTGTCGTGGTGTACAACACGGCATGTTCAGAAAATTTGTGTCATGACCTAAGTTGTGTTATTGATTGGCAACACTGTGTTATTCAATTATTTGATCAAATTTGTGTTATATGAGCTTTGAAAATCGTGACATGAAATTGTGAATTATTGGAATTATAACTTGTCAATAAAAGTTTTATATACCGCATTTTAAATTGTTATTGTGCACCACTGAGTAAATTTTACTTAGCGATAGCTTTTTCATTGATGTCGCAAGTAGACAGATGGACAGAGCAGCAGAATAGGCTGCTTGTGCCACATTTTGAGATTTTGCTGGGTATATTGAGTATACCATATTTTTGAAATTTTGTTATAATGTTTGTGCACTGTATGTATATATTATGCCCTGGCTGTCAGTAACACCACCTCTATCTTTACCTCTGCCTCCACTACTGCCTCCACTAACTATCTATGAATCACGACAAATGCCCCCTTGTAATTTGTCACATACATTACAGATACGGATAGGGTAGGAACTTTTGGTTCTTTGACGACTAGTTCTCGATTGATTCTGCCCTGAAGATCTGCCTCCACCATACTTAGAAGTTTGGGGTCCTTCAAACTCTTTTCTCTTTCCTAAACCACTACTTGAACTCTGACCCATTAGTTTCTCACTCTTCTCTATTTCATGCTACCCTTGTGGGGTTTGGGTTTGTACTTGGGCTTGGGCTGACATGTTATCAGCCATCTGCTAAAAAAATGGCCATTTACTGGGCCATTTGTGCAGTAATTTGTATAGGTTGGGTCTTCCATTTCTAGTCATAAAATCATCTTTTCTTGGGACAACCTACACAAGGAGATTTTTCTCCATTAGTTCATATTTATGATGTAAATGTACTATATGTATCAAACATTTGAGCAGTTGTATTTATTAACAAAATATTTCAAATTCACAGTTCAAAATTTATGTCACACCTTACCCCTCTGTAAGGCATAACATGATCCCGTAGAATACTTAATGAACTACCGAACTTCACCTACCGATAACTCATTAAGTACCCTACAAGGAATTTTAAAACAATTTTCTTACATTTTGGAAGTGGTTAGCATTTTGGTAGGAATTAAAAACCATTTATTCAAAGTTTAAATACTAGTAAAAAATTTTGTCCATTTTAATTTTGCCTCAAATTTTATAAAAATTTTGACAGAGTTCCGTTTGTAATTGGAGAAAATAGTTCTTCAAATACTTGAGAAAAACACTTCCAAAAATTTTTCACAACTCCCAACCTCCAATAAATCTCAATCAACTCAATTCAAATCACTTCAAAGTAATTCCACCATTCAAATCAAAATTCATCATCTCAAAATATTTAATACTTCATTCACAAGGCATAAAACATGAAATTCACATGTATAAATATTAAATTTACAGAAGGAAATCCAAAATAATATTATTACAATTTATTTACAACTGCTCAACTTACATTGATACATACAACATTTCTAGATTTACATCAAAATTATCTACAAGGGTATAAAATAATACCCGTACAAAATGATCAATGTGGTCCACAATTCGATAGCAGCTCACTCTGCTGCTTTCTCCTTGCTCTTATCTGCGACAGCAAAATAAGCTATCGCTGAGTACAAAAATACTCAGTGGTGCACAATAAAAATTTAAAATGCAATACATAAATCATTCATTGATGAAACACAATTTGAATACTTCTTAATCACATTTCACAAATATCAAAGCTCATAATAACACCATTTAGTCAAATAATTTATTAAACACAGTGTTGCCAAAATCATATACACTTAAGTCATGACACAAAATTTTCGATCAATGCCGTGTTGTACACCACGACAAAGCAATCTACAACCCCATTAATCGAAATCAATGAGGGAGGTGGCTAGCTAGCTAATGAGTACTTATCCGATCTCAACCTCAACTAGCAAGCCAGAGAGGGAGGAAAATAAATGATCTCAACCCCATAAATGGAGGAGGAATAATGTGATACTGCCATGCTAAGTGTGAACATAAAATCAATTCAAAACAATTTATTCAAATAATTTATTAGAAATCTGGTAAATTTACAAAGTCATATTCACAATCATAAATGGCAACACAATTCGTAATTAACTCAAGAAAAATCAAATAATCAAGAATCATATATTTAAACAACAATTACTGTGCACAGACCTGACGTGAATCGCCTCTAGGCCTTGACTCAGTCTCTCAGAGCTTCCAAGTCTTGTTCAGCTGAAACACACAATTTCACAGTGTTTCAGTACCATAACTTAGCATAAATCCAAAAATAAATTTCACTTCATTTTTACCTAGCTTTAATGTGCTAATTTCGACGTTCTCGAAGTTTTTGTGTTTCGAGTTACTATTCACTACACTATTCAAGTCAAATTGTTGACTTTTTAAGGCTTAATAGGTATGGGAACTCCAACTTCACCCACATACCACATTTTGGTCATTAAATTTGTTGGTTTTGGTCATTTTCTCAAAGCTTAAGTCCTTTTGGCAAAATTGTCAAATTTTTAGTTTTGGTGTCCCTAGTTGCACTGTTCCATTGGTCAATCTACTATTGGAATTTGACAAAACTACCTTCATAGAAAATGTTCCTTATTGTCTTAAGTTTATTCTCATTTTTGATCCTATACAAATAGGGGTGTTATAATTCTCCCCCCTTAAATAAATTTCGTGTAACACCCTCCCGGTAGCAACTCCGTACATTCTACTGTTCCGGAGACCGGTGTCGGTCCGGACAGCTAGAACGTCCGAAAAAAAAAATTTAAACTAAAGTGAGGAACCAAAATTAACTCAAATACTAATAAGAAAAATTTAGTAAAAATTTTAGAAATAAAATACAACCAAGTTAAACGAGCCGGTGCCCTAGCGAGGGGTATCTTAGAGGGAAGTTGCGGTTCTCGCAACGAGGAGCCCTAGACCCGGGGGAAAAATTATAAAATAATTTTTGGGACTCCAGAGAAGGGTTATTAAGGTTCCCATGGAATTAGAATGCCAAGAAAATATTTAGAAAAAATTTTCAATCGGTACAGACAATTTTGGCCCGTTGAGCCAAATGGAGGGCATTTTGGTCATTTCGCCTTCAGAGATGATTTTTGGCCGACTTGTCCAGTTAAGTAAATAATTAATATGACATAAAATATGAAGAAACATTACCAAAAATTAAAATGAAAATGAGTAAAGAAGAGAAGAAAAAAAATGGAAGAAAATACCAATTATTACATCATATGATGTCATTAAACACTTACCCACCAATCACATTTAGTAAACACTTAAATTAACTAATAAAATATGTATAAGAATACAACAAAAGCTCCTAAAATTCCAGCAGCCCTCACCTTCACAAAGCTCACCCGTAGCTCTCAAATTCCATAGCCAAACCTCCATTGATTTTCAACCAAAGCTTCATTTCTCTCCTCTTTTCACCATAATTCCTCCTACCCCTTTCACTAAAATTTATTCTTGCACCTTGCATAACCTTTTGGCAGCCTAGAAAGTGAAGGAAAGTGAAGTTTTAGCTTGGGAAAAATCTGCCACTTAAAGGTTAGTGCATATATACACCTAAAGCTCTTTATTTCTATGTTAAGGGACTTGAAATAAGTAAGGAATTGTAACTAAAATGAATTATGTGTATGAATGCCATGAATTTTGGCAGCCCTATTGAAGGAATAGAAATGAGTGTTTTTTTGGACTTAGAGTGGATTAGAAATGATGTTTAAGGTACATATACACAAGTATAATGAATTGGTATGCTAACTAAGGTAATTGGTGTAACCCTTGAATTTGAGCTAGGGTTTTAAGAGTGAAAATTTGACATGGCTTAGGAAATTGTTAGAGAACATTTTAATGGTCAATTAGTGATCATTTTAGGTAAGTTGACCACAATTTGGACTGAAATATAGCATGGCAAAGTGAATGTGTAGGCTGCCTAAGGACAGCAGCAGAGTGGCTGAAATTTCAGTCCACTTGGACTGCCATATCTTTGGCTGTGTTGGTCCAATTGGTGTTTGGCCAATTGGACATGAAACTAGGCTTATAATGGCACATTTTTGCTGAAGAAACCATGCCCAAAAGGCCAAAGTAAGAGGACCAAAAGTTGGCCCCAATCCAGATACCCTGCAACAGCACTTGCAGAAATGACCAAATGAACAGTAACTGTTCATTTGGCCATAACTCACTGTAGATATGGTCAATTGACCTGAAAGTTTTACAGAAACAAGTTAAGACATAGACAAACAACTTTCATGAAGAAACCTACCTCAAATTATGGCCAGAACCTATTCAAAAATGCAATCACAGTCACTGTTCATGTTACTGTAGATATGGTAATTTTTGCAGAATGGAAATCCGGCCAGCTGTGGTTTTTGGACCATATCTTGAGCTACAAAACTCCAAATGGAGTGATTCAAAAAAGAAATTCAACTAGACAAAATAAGGAACAACTTTCATGTTTACCATTTCCTCAAATTCCCATTGCAACAGTGCCCAATGGAACAGTAAATTTGGGTTACAAAAACTGAAAATTTTGCTTCTCTTGGTTTTAAGTTAGAAATGGTAATGGTGACCAATTCCAACAAGTTTTAAATGCAAAATGTGGTATATTGGGAATGCCAAAACCAATGAACCTATTTTCTATGCAAAAGTCAACTTTTTGTTGACCAATGAAGTGAATAGTGACATCAAAAGTTGAAATTTACAAATTGAAGAATTTTAAAGTATCAAATGCCCTAGTATACCAAACAAGATTGGTTTGGATAGTTTGGCATGCCAATAGGGTATTGTTTTAGCAGTACTGCGTAAGGCTTTATGCCTGTATTCATGGCTTTTATGCCCGTATTCATGGCTTTTATGCCCGTATTCATGGCTTTTATGCCGATTATGTGATATCATGGCTTTTTAGCCATCTTGATCATATGTGGTTGACGTTCTGCGTCCCATGGTATGACGGCCCGAGGCACCGCGGTGTCCAGTGCCAACGACCCGTTATCCAGTCCAGTCGTCCAGTATAGGTTACTTGGGCAACCAAATGAATGAAAGTGGACAAAGTTAACGAAAAAAAATAGGGGATATACAAATGCAAAACAAATAAGGCATATACATTAAATACACATTTATTTTCTGATATTTTCTTTTATTTTATTATTGCACCACTAAGCTTTATGCTTAGCGCGTCGCTTTTGCAAGGCGTAGGTACTGAAGATTTGGACAGAAGGCCCAGTAGACCACAGATTGGGTAAGGCCGTTCACAGTTCTGCATAGTGTCCGTGTCACCTCACAGGCTGCAGTGCATTGGTAGGACACTAGGTGTCATTTTGGTGATTTGTAATTAAATTTTATTTTCTCATATGTATTTGGATTATGTAATGTATTTAGATGTTCATGTAAATGATGAAAACTGTGTTTGTAAATGGAAAAAGTAAATGTTTACTTGTGATTTATATGTGATCATCACATGTGATGGATGATTGAGAACTGAAATTGAAATGTTGTTGAGATCTTGATATTGAGATTTTCTTGATGAATTGAAGTTGGGATTGTTTGGAAATTATTTGGAAGTGTTTTTAACAGGTTCCGAAGAACTGTTTTCTCCATTTTTAGCCGGTACTCCGCCGGATTTTCTTTAAAATTTTCGGAACCTCAAATAAATAATAATTTCGATAAATGGCTTAAATAAATTATATTTCATAAATTAGCTTCAAAAGCATGATACAAATTAAGTAAGGTATATTAGAGTGTGCCAGTACACCGTGTGGCAATACTTACTCGGGTATACTGTACACGGGTAAGGGGTGTCACATTTAGTGGTATCAGAGCACGGTTTAGGCGTTTCTGGGCCTAGATTTAGTCCATACCATGCATTGCATTTGTAAGAGTCGAGGTGACACTAATGCAGATCTGTTTATCTTTCTTATTTTGAATAGGATATGGACCCTTCATCTCAGAGAGCAGTCGAGGAGGAAGTGGAGAGTCATGCTCCACCTGCAGCAACTGAGACTGGGGGTAGAGGAGAACCTACTCCACCAGTTCAAGCGAGCACCTTTCAGCCTCCACAGGCCATGTTCCAGCAAATGGCCGATTTCTTTAGACAAATGGCAGGGGTAATGCCAGCACCACCACCACCAGCTCCACAGCAGAAATCACACCTGGAAAGACTAAGAAAGTTTGGAGCAGTGGATTTCTATGGCAAGAGAGAAGATGATTCTGTTGCAGTCGAGAATTGGTTGAACAGAACAGGCAGAGTTCTAAAACAACTCCACTGCACTACAGAGCAAAACTTGGAAGCTGCCATATCTCTGTTACAAGATGATGCCTATGAATGGTGGGATACGGTGTCCAGTGAAGTACAGCAGGAAATAGTAACATGGGACTTCTTTCTCTCAGAATTTAAGAAGAAATATGTGGGTAGTGTATACCTGGAAGAGAGAAGAAGAGAGTTTATTAACCTGAGGCAGAGACAGTTGTCAGTGGCAGAGTATGAGAAGGAATTCGTAAGATTGAGCCGCTATGGAAGGGAGATAGTCCCTAATGAGGCTGAAAGGTGCAAGAGATTTGAAGAGGGATTGAACGACAATATAAAGCTCATGATCACTGCCTTGGGAATCACCGACTTCACTAAGTTAGTGGAAGCTGCATTAAAAGTGGAGAAAGTGAGAATAAATGAACAAAATAGGAAAGATAGGCAGCGTAAGAGGGAATTTGGACCAGGACAGTCAAGTATACCAACTGATAGCAAGAAGTTTAAGGGTTCTAGTTCACAAGATCAGACACAGGGCCACAGAGGCCAGATTGGAATCTCTATAGCTAGTTCCCCGGGCACAATAACAAGGGGATCAACCCCAGTACCTGAATGTATGCATTGTGGTAGAAGACACAGAGGGGAGTGTCGACTGTTAACTAGAGAGTGTTTTAAGTGTGGGGCTACGGATCATTTCATAAGAGATTGCCTTCAAAGGAGTGGTTCAATAGCTCCGGTACAAGTTGATAGACTTTCCCCTATAGTTCAAAGGGGTAAAAGATCGGGTAGAACAGAAACGGCTGACATTTTACAGAAGATTATTTATGAGACAGTTGAAAAGCCCGAAGTCAGGGTGGCACCACAAGTATATGCTATGGAAGCTCAGGAAGAGCCAAACCCGGATACTGATGAGGCGATACAAGGAAGTGAAGAAACAAGGAGGTAGCAACTCCCCGATTACTTAAGTCAGGTAAATTTCGAGGACAAAATTTAAATTAGAAGGGAAGAGTTGTAACACCCTCCCGGTAGCAACTCCGTACATTCTACTGTTCCGGAGACCGGTGTCGGTCCGGACAGCTAGAACGTCCGGAAAAAAATATTTAAACTAAAGTGAGGAACCAAAATTAACTCAAATACTAATTAGAAAAATTTAGTAAAAATTTTAGAAATAAAATACAACCAAGTTAAACGAGCCGATGCCCTAGCGAGGGGTAACTTAGAGGGAAGTTGCGGTTCTCGCAACGAGGAACCCTAAACTCGGGGGAAAAATTATAAAATAATTTTTGAGACTCCAGAGAAGGGTTATTGAGGTTCCCATGGCATTAGAATGCCAAGAAAATATTTAGAAAAAATTTTCAATCGGTACAGACAATTTTGGTCGGTTGAGCCAAACGGAGGGCATTTTGGTCATTTCGCCTTTAGAGGTGATTTTTGGCCAACTTGTCCAGTTAAGTAAATAATTAATATGATATAAAATATGAAAGAAACATTACCAAAAATTAAAGTGAAAATGAGTAGAGAAGAGAAGAAAAAAAAATGGAAGAAAATACCAATTATTACATCATATGATGTCATTAAACACTTACCCACCAATCACATTTAGTCAACACTTAAATTATCTAATAAAATATGTATAAGAATACAACAAAAGCTCCTAAAATTCCAGCAGCCCTCGCCTTCACAAAGCTCACCCGTAGCTCTCAAATTCCATAGCCAAACCTCCATTGATTTTCAACCAAAGCTTCATTTCTCTCCTCTTTTCACCATAATTCCTCCTACCCCTTTCACTAAAATTTATTCTTGCACCTTGCATAACCTTTTGGCAGCCTAGAAAGTGAAGGAAAGTGAAGTTTTAGCTTGGGAAAAATCTGCCACTTAAAGGTTAGTGCATATATACACCTAAAGCTCTTTATTTCTATGTTAAGGGACTTGAAATAAGTAAGGAATTGTAACTAAAATGAATTATGTGTATGAATGCCATGAATTTTGGCAGCCCTATTGAAGGAATAGAAATGAGTGTTTTGTTGGACTTAGAGTGGATTAGAAATGATGTTTAAGGTACATATACACAAGTATAATGAATTGGTATGCTAACTAAGGTAATTGGTGTAACCCTTGAATTTGAGCTAGGGTTTTAAGAGTGAAAATTTGACTTGGCTTAGGAAATTATTAGAGAATATTTTAATGGTCAATTAGTGATCATTTTAGGTAAGTTGACCACAATTTGGACTGAAATATAGCATGGCAAAGTGAATGTGTAGGCTGCCTAAGGACAGCCGTGAGTGGCTGAAATTTCAGTCCACTTGGACTGCCATATCTTTGGCTGTGTTGGTCCAATTGGTGTTTGGCCAATTGGACATGAAACTAGGCTTATAATGGCACATTTTTTCTGAAGAAACCATGCCCAAAAGACCAAAGTAAGAGGACCAAAAGTTGGATCCAATCCGGATACCCTGCAACAGCACCTGCAGAAATGACCAAATGAACAGTAACTGTTCATTTGGCCATAACTCACTGTAGATATGGTCAATTGACCTGAAATTTTTACAGCAACAAGTTAAGACATAGACAAACAACTTTTATGAAGAAATCTACCTCAAATTATGGCCAGAACCTATTCAAAAATGCAATCACAGTCACTGTTCATGTTACTGTAGATATGGTAATTTCTGCAGAATGGAAATCCGGCCAGCTGTGGTTTTTGGACCATATCTGGTGCTACCAAACTCCAAATGGAGTTATTCAAAAATCGAAATTCAACTAGACAAAATAAGGAACAACTTTCATGTTTACTATTTCCTCAAATTCCCACTGCAACAGTGCCCAATGGAACAGTAAAGTTGGGTTACAAAAACTGAAAATTTTGCTTCTCTTGGTTTTAAGTTAGAAATGGTAATAGTGACCAATTCCAACAAGTTTTAAATGCAAAATGTGGTATATTGGGAATGCCAAAACCAATGCACCTATTTTCTATGCAAAAGTCAACTTTTTGTTGACCAATGAAGTGAATAGTGACATCAAAAGTTGAAATTTACAAATTGAAGAATTTTAAAGTATCAAATGCCCTAGTATACCTAACAAGATTGGTTTGGATAGTTTGGCATGCCAATAGGGTATTGTTTTAGCACTACTGCGTAAGGCTTTATGCCTGTATTCATGGCTTTTATGCCCGTATTCATGGCTTTTATGCCCGTATTCATGGCTTTTATGCCGATTATGTGATATCATGGCTTTTTAGCCATACTGACTGCATACGTGGTTGACGTTCTGCGTCCCATGGTATGACGGCCCGAGGCACCGCGGTGTCCAGTGCCAACGACCCGTTATCCAGTCCAGTCGTCCAGTATAGGTTACTTGGGCAACCAAATGAATGAAAGTGGACAAAGTTAACGAAAAAAAAAAGGGGATATACAAATGCAAAACAAATAAGGCATATACATTAAATACACATTTATTTTCTGATATTTTCTTTTATTTTATTATTGCACCACTAAGCTTTATGCTTAGCGCGTCGCTTTTGCAAGGCGTAGGTACTGAAGATTTGGACAGAAGGCCTAGTAGACCACAGATTGGGTAAGGCCATTCACAGTTCTGCATAGTGTCCGTGTCACCTCACAGGCTGCAGTGCATTGGTAGGACACTAGGTGTCATTTTGGTGATTTGTAATTAAATTTTATTTTCTCATATGTATTTGGATTCTGTAATGTATTTAGATGTTCATGTAAATGATGAAAACTGTGTTTGTAAATGGAAAAAGTAAATGTTTACTTGTGATTTATATGTGATCATCACATGTGATGGATGATTGAGAACTGAAATTGAAATGTTGTTGAGATCTTGATATTGAGATTTTCTTGATGAATTGAAGTTGGGATTGTTTGGAAATTATTTGGAAGTGTTTTTAACAGGTTCCGAAGAACTGTTTTCTGCATTTTTAGCCGGTACTCCGCCGGATTTTCTTTAAAATTTTCGGAACCTCAAATAAATAATAATTTCGATAAATGGCTTAAATAAATTATATTTCATAAATTAGCTTCAAAAGCATGATACAAATTAAGTAAGGTATATTAGAGTGTGCCAGTACACCGTGTGGCAATACTTACTCGGGTATACTGTACACGGGTAAGGGGTGTCACATTTAGTGGTATCAGAGCACGGTTTAGGCGTTTCTGGGCCTAGATTTAGTCCATACCATGCATTGCATTTGTAAGAGTCGAGGTGACACTAATGCAGATCTGTTTATCTTTCTTATTTTGAATAGGATATGGACCCTTCATCTCAGAGAGCAGTCGAGGAGGAAGTGGAGAGTCATGCTCCACCTGCAGCAACTGAGACTGGGGGTAGAGGAGAACCTACTCCACCAGTTCAAGCAGAGCCTGCTCAGCCTCCACAGGCCATGTTCCAGCAAATGGCCGATTTCTTTAGACAAATGGCAGGGGTAATGCCAGCACCACCACCACCAGCTCCACAGCAGAAATCACACCTGGAAAGACTAAGAAAGTTTGGAGCAGTGGATTTCTATGGCAAGAGAGAAGATGATTCTGTTGCAGTCGAGAATTGGTTGAACAGAACAGGCAGAGTTCTAAAACAACTCCACTGCACTCCAGAGCAAAACTTGGTAGCTGCCATATCTCTCTTACAAGATGATGCCTATGAATGGTGGGATACGGTGTCCAGTGAAGTACAGCAGGAAATAGTAACATGGGACTTCTTTCTCTCAGAATTTAAGAAGAAATATGTGGGTAGTGTATACCTGGAAGAGAGAAGAAGAGAGTTTATTAACTCGAGGCGACAGGTTGTCGATGGCAGAGTATGAGAAGGAATTCGTAAGATTGAGCCGCTATGGAAGGGAGATAGTCCCTAATGAGGCTGAAAGGTGCAAGAGATTTGAAGAGGGATTGAACGACAATATAAAGCTCATGATCACTGCCTTGGGAATCACCGACTTCACTAAGTTAGTGGAAGCTGCATTAAAAGTGGAGAAAGTGAGAATAAATGAACAAAATAGGAAAGATAGGCAGCGTAAGAGGAAATTTGGACCAGGACAGTCAAGTATACCAACTGATAGCAAGAAGTTTAAGGGTTCTAGTTCACAAGAACAGACACAGGGCCACAGAGGCAGTTGGAATCTCTATAGCGAGTTCCCCGGGCACAATAACAAGGGGATCAACCCCAGTACCTGAATGTATGCATTGTGGTAGAAGACACAGAGGGGAGTGTCGACTGTTAACTAGAGAGTGTTTTAAGTGTGGGGCTACGGATCATTTCATAAGAGATTGCCTTCAAAGGAGTGGTTCAATAGCTCCGGTACAAGTTGATAGACTTTCCCCTATAGTTCAAAGGGGTAAAAGATCGGGTAGAACAGAAACGGCTGACATTTTACAGAAGATTATTTATGAGACAGTTGAAAAGCCCGAAGTCAGGGTGGCACCACAAGTATATGCTATGGAAGCTCAGGAAGAGCCAAACCCGGATACTGATGAGGCGATACAAGGAAGTGAAGAAACAAGGAGGTAGCAACTCCCCGATTACTTAAGTCAGGTAAATTTCGAGGACAAAATTTAAATTAGAAGGGAAGAGTTGTAACACCCTCCCGGTAGCAACTCCGTACATTCTCTTATTCGGAGAGGTGTCGGTCGGACAACTAGAACGTCGGAAAAAATATTTAAACTAAAGTGAGGAACCAAAATTAACTCAAATACTAATTAGAAAAATTTAGTAAAAATTTTAGAAATAAAATACAACCAAGTTAAACGAGCCGATGCCCTAGCGAGGGGTAACTTAGAGGGAAGTTGCGGTTCTCGCAACGAGGAACCCTAGACTCGGGGGAAAAATTATAAAATAATTTTTGGGACTCCAGAGAAGGGTTATTGAGGTTCCCATGGCATTAGAATGCCAAGAAAATATTTAGAAAAAATTTTCAATCGGTACAGACAATTTTGGTCGGTTGAGCCAAACGGAGGGCATTTTGGTCATTTCGCCTTTAGAGGTGATTTTTGGCCAACTTGTCCAGTTAAGTAAATAATTAATATGATATAAAATATGAAAGAAACATTACCAAAAATTAAAGTGAAAATGAGTAGAGAAGAGAAGAAAAAAAAATGGAAGAAAATACCAATTATTACATCATATGATGTCATTAAACACTTACCCACCAATCACATTTAGTCAACACTTAAATTATCTAATAAAATATGTATAAGAATACAACAAAAGCTCCTAAAATTCCAGCAGCCCTCGCCTTCACAAAGCTCACCCGTAGCTCTCAAATTCCATAGCCAAACCTCCATTGATTTTCAACCAAAGCTTCATTTCTCTCCTCTTTTCACCATAATTCCTCCTACCCCTTTCACTAAAATTTATTCTTGCACCTTGCATAACCTTTTGGCAGCCTAGAAAGTGAAGGAAAGTGAAGTTTTAGCTTGGGAAAAATCTGCCACTTAAAGGTTAGTGCATATATACACCTAAAGCTCTTTATTTCTATGTTAAGGGACTTGAAATAAGTAAGGAATTGTAACTAAAATGAATTATGTGTATGAATGCCATGAATTTTGGCAGCCCTATTGAAGGAATAGAAATGAGTGTTTTGTTGGACTTAGAGTGGATTAGAAATGATGTTTAAGGTACATATACACAAGTATAATGAATTGGTATGCTAACTAAGGTAATTGGTGTAACCCTTGAATTTGAGCTAGGGTTTTAAGAGTGAAAATTTGACTTGGCTTAGGAAATTATTAGAGAATATTTTAATGGTCAATTAGTGATCATTTTAGGTAAGTTGACCACAATTTGGACTGAAATATAGCATGGCAAAGTGAATGTGTAGGCTGCCTAAGGACAGCAGCAGAGTGGCTGAAATTTCAGTCCACTTGGACTGCCATATCTTTGGCTGTGTTGGTCCAATTGGTGTTTGGCCAATTGGACATGAAACTAGGCTTATAATGGCACATTTTTTCTGAAGAAACCATTCCCAAAAGACCAAAGTAAGAGGACCAAAAGTTGGATCCAATCCGGATACCCTGCAACAGCACCTGCAGAAATGACCAAATGAACAGTAACTGTTCATTTGGCCATAACTCACTGTAGATATGGTCAATTGACCTGAAATTTTTACAGCAACAAGTTAAGACATAGACAAACAACTTTTATGAAGAAATCTACCTCAAATTATGGCCAGAACCTATTCAAAAATGCAATCACAGTCACTGTTCATGTTACTGTAGATATGGTAATTTCTGCAGAATGGAAATCCGGCCAGCTGTGGTTTTTGGACCATATCTGGTGCTACCAAACTCCAAATGGAGTTATTCAAAAAACGAAATTCAACTAGACAAAATAAGGAACAACTTTCATGTTTACTATTTCCTCAAATTCCCACTGCAACAGTGCCCAATGGAACAGTAAAATTGGGTTACAAAAACTGAAAATTTTGCTTCTCTTGGTTTTAAGTTAGAAATGGTAATAGTGACCAATTCCAACAAGTTTTAAATGCAAAATGTGGTATATTGGGAATGCCAAAACCAATGCACCTATTTTCTATGAAAAAGTCAACTTTTTGTTGACCAATGAAGTGAATAGTGACATCAAAAGTTGAAATTTACAAATTGAAGAATTTTAAAGTATCAAATGCCCTAGTATACCTAACAAGATTGGTTTGGATAGTTTGGCATGCCAATAGGGTATTGTTTTAGCAGTACTGCGTAAGGCTTTATGCCTGTATTCATGGCTTTTATGCCCGTATTCATGGCTTTTATGCCCGTATTCATGGCTTTTATGCCGATTATGTGATATCATGGCTTTTTAGCCATACTGACTGCATACGTGGTTGACGTTCTGCGTCCCATGGTATGACGGCCCGAGGCACCTCGGTGTCCAGTGCCAACGACCCGTTATCCAGTCTAGTCGTCCAGTATAGGTTACTTGGGCAACCAAATGAATGAAAGTGGACAAAGTTAACAAAAAAAAAAAAGGGGGATATACAAATGCAAAACAAATAAGGCATATACATTAAATACACATTTATTTTCTGATATTTTCTTTTATTTTATTATTGCACCACTAAGCTTTATGCTTAGCGCGTCGCTTTTGCAACGCGTAGGTACTGAAGATTTGGACAGAAGGCCCAGTAGACCACAGATTGGGTAAGGCCGTTCACAGTTCTGCATAGTGTCCGTGTCACCTCACAGGCTGCAGTGCATTGGTAGGACACTAGGTGTCATTTTGGTGATTTGTAATTAAATTTTATTTTCTCATATGTATTTGGATTATGTAATGTATTTAGATGTTCATGTAAATGATGAAAACTGTGTTTGTAAATGGAAAAAGTAAATGTTTACTTGTGATTTATATGTGATCATCACATGTGATGGATGATTGAGAACTGAAATTGAAATATTGTTGAGATATTGATATTGAGATTTTCTTGATGAATTGAAGTTGGGATTGTTTGGAAATTATTTGGAAGTGTTTTTAACAGGTTCCGAAGAACTGTTTTCTCCATTTTTAGCCGGTACTCCGCCGGATTTTCTTTAAAATTTTCGAAACCTCAAATAAATAATAATTTCGATAAATGGTTTAAATAAATTATATTTCATAAATTAGCTTCAAAAGCATGATACAAATTAAGTAAGGTATATTAGAGTGTGCCAGTACACTATGTGGCAATACTTACTCGGGTATACTGTACACGGGTAAGGGGTGTCACATTTCGTATCGAAATTTTACCTGGTATCAATCTCTGAACAGCTGTGGGTGTTGTCTCCTCATGTCTTGCTCTCATTCCCAAGTAGTTTCTTGGCCCGAATGATGGTTCCACAACACTTTTACCAATGGTATCTGCTTGTTCCGTAGCTACTTCACCTCATAAGCCAGAATCTTTATGGGTTCTTCTTCATACGTGAGGTTTGGATTCACTTCAATTTCTTCTACTGGTAGTACATGAGATGGGTCTGATCGATACCTCCTCAACATAAACACATGGACGACGTTATGTATCTTCTCCAACTCTGGAGGTAGTGCCAAACGATAAGCCAAAGGACCCACTCTTTCCAATACCTCATATGGCCTGATAAAACGGGGACTTAGTTTCCCCTTCCTGTCGAATCTCATAATCCTCTTCCAAGGAGAAACCTTGAGGAAAACTTTCTCACCCACTGCATACTCAATATCCCTTTTTTTCAAATCAATATAGGACTTCTGACGGTCTGATGCAGCTTTAAGTCGATCTTTGATCACCCTAATTTTCTCTTCAGTCTGTTGTACAATGTCGGGTCCAATCATTTTTCTTTCACCCATGTCATCCCAACACAACGGGGTTCTACATTTTCTGCCATACAAAGCTTCGTATGGAGGCATCCCAATGCTTGATTGGTAGCTATTGTTGTAAGCAAACTCAATCAAAGGCAAGTGTGTATCCCAACTACCCTCAAACTCAATCACACAAGCCCGTAGCATGTCCTCCAAAATCTGAATTACCCTCTCAGACTTTCCATCTGTCTGTGGGCGGAATGCAATACTGAAGTTCAATCTAGTTCCTAGGGCTCTTTGAAAACTACCCCAAAATCTAAAAGTGAACCTAGGATCTCTGTCTGATACAATGGATATTGGTACTCCATGAAGTCTCACAATCTCATCAATGTACAACTTGGCCAATCTGTCCAAACTGTAGTCCATTCGAATTGGTAGAAAATGAGAAGACTTAGTCAGTCTATCAACAATGACCCATACTGCATCATGACTCTTCTGTGTCTTTGGAAGTCCCATTACAAAATCCATTATTATTCTCTCCCATTTCCATTCTGGCACTGGTAGTGGATGTAACAACCTAGTTGGTACTTGATGCTCTGCCTTTACTTGCTGACAAGTTAGGCATTTGGATACAAACTCTGCCACATCTCTTTTTAAACCCATCCACTAGTAATGCTCCTTTAGCCCTCTATATATTTTTGTACCACCAGGGTGCATGGCAAAAGGAGACTCGTGTGCTTCCTTCAAAATGATCTGCCTCAAATCAACGTCATTGGGAACACATATTCTACCCTGTGTAGATGAACCATCATTTCGATTGAGAACTCTGGTTTCTTGCCTGCGGACTTCTTCCAACGACTTATGATACCTTTCATCATTACGGCGACCATTACGATCGATCAATTAACTGCTTGGTTGTACATGCCATGCAACTGCTGTCTGCCCCTCATCATTAATCTCTAAACTGGCATGTAATGATCTCAACTCATGTACCAAAGACAAAGGAGTAACCTGTAGACTTGCCATAGTCTTACGACTTAGGGCGTCAGCCACGACATTAGCTTTCCCTGGCTGATAGTCTATCAGACAATCATAGTCTTTTATCAACTCTAACCATCTCCTCTGTCTCAAATTCAACTCTTTCTGGGTGCCCAAATACTTCAAACTCTTATGATCTGTGTAGATGTAACACTTCTCCCCATATAAATAATGTCTACAGATCTTAAGAGCAAACACAATGGCTGCAAGCTCCAAGTCATGTGTCGGATAATTCCTCTCATGCGGTTTCAGCTGGCGTGATGCATAGGCAATGACATTTTGATCTTGCACCAACACACAACCTAATCCATTGTGAGAAGCATAGCTGTAAACTGTATATTCTTTACCCGGTGTAGGTAAAGTCAGGACTGGAGCCTCTGTTAAACATCTCTTCAATTCATCAAAACTTTGCTGGCATTTGTCCGTCCACTGAAATTTCACATCCTTTCTAAGTAGCTTGGTCAATGGAGATGCCAACATGGAGAATCCCTTCACAAATCGACGGTAGTATCTAGCTAATCCCAGAAAACTGCGAATCTCTGTGACATTTCTGGGTGGCTTCCAATTAAGGACAGCTTCAATCTTGCTAGGATCTACCTTAATACCCTCTGCTGATACTATGTGCCCTAAAATGGATATCTCCTTCAGCCAAAATTCACATTTCGACAATTTGGCGTATAGTTGTTTCTCCCTCAAAGTCTATAGTATAATCCACAGATGTCTATCATGCTCTTCTGCATTCCTCGAATAGACCAATATATCATCAATAAATACCACAACAAACTGGTCGAGGTATGGTCTGAAGATAGTGTTCATCAAATCCATAAAAGCAGCCGGAGCATTAGTTAACCCGAATGGCATAACCAAGAACTCATAATGGCCATAGCGGGTTCTGAAGGCAGTTTTAGGAATACTCTGCTCTTGTGCTCTCAACTGATAATAACCTAATCTCAGGTCAATTTTGGAGAACACAGCTGCACCTCTCAACTGATCAAATAAGTCATCAAAGCGGGGCAATGGGTATCTGTTCTTTATTGTCACCTTATTCAACTACCGATAGTCAATGCATAACCGGAGAGTGCCATCCTTCTTCTTAACAAACAATACTGGTGCTGTCACATCCCGACTTAGCGGGCCCCAGCTCAAGCCCCTCTCTAGGTGGCCATCTTGCCGGAGTACCCCCCTAGAGGCCGGCGGTGCGACTCACAAGGTACTATCCGCTCTGGTGGAGTTCAATCCCTTCGCCCTGCAGAGCTAGGATTCGAACCCTTATCACCTCACGAGTTTGCTTCGCCTCTTACCAATTGAGCTGTTGTAACACCCTCCCGGTAGCAACTCCATACATTCTACTGTTCCGGTGACCGGTGTCGGTCCGGACAGCTAGAGCGTCCGAAAAAATATTTAAATCAAAGTGAGGGACCATAATTAACTCAAATATTAATAAGAAAAATTTAGGAAAAATTTTAGAAATAAAATACAACTAAGTTAAACGAGCCGGTGCCTAAGCGATGGGTAACCAGAGGTAAGTTGCGGTTCTATAGGAGCCCTAGACAGGAAAAATTCATAAAATAATTTTTGGGACTCTAGAGAAGGGTCATTGAGGTTCCTATGGCATTAGAATGCCAAGAAAATATTTAGAAAAATTTTTCAATCGGTAAAGACAATTTTGACCCGTTAAGCCAAACGGAGGGCATTTTGGTCATTTCGCCTTCAGAGGTGATTTTTGGCCGACTTGTCCAGTTAAGTAAATAATTATTATGGTATAAAATATGAATAAATATTACTAAAAATTAAAGTGAAAATGGGTAGAGAAGAAGAGGAAAGAAAAATGACAATAAATGTTAATTTTGACATCATATGATGTCATCTAAGAGTTTCCCACCAATCACATTTAACCAACCATTTACTTAACCAATAAAAGAGACAAATGGACCTAAAAATTTTGCTCTTCTTCTTCTTCATCTTCTTCCAATACGTGACCTCTTCCATAGCTAAGCATATTCAAGCTTTTCAAAGCTTGATTCACCCATTTCTACCCAACAAAATCATAACCTAGCTTCACAAAAAATTAACCTAGCAACTTGAGCAACCTCTAGGAAGCCAAAAGAGGAAGAAAGAAAGGAGTTTGGGTGGCTAGAAATTCTGCCCCATTCAAGGTTAGTGCACATATACACCTAAAGCTCTTTATTTCTATGTTAAAGACTTGAAATAAGTAAGGAATTGTAAGTAAAATGAATAAAAACTATGTGTGTGTATGCCATAAATTTCAGCTGCCCTAAGGAAGGAACAAAGGTGGAGTGTTTTTGATGGTTTTAATGGACTTAGAATGAATTAGAGATTATGTTTAAGGTGTATATACACATAAATAATGAATGGAAGTGCTTAATTAGGTGTATGTGTGAATTATAAGGGAAAACTAGGGTTTTGAGAAGTGAAAAATTGACTTGGCTTAGGAAATTGTTAGAGAACATCTTAATGGTCAATTAGTGACCATTTTAGGTATGTTGACCACGAATTGGACTGAAAAATAGTATAGTGTGTAGGCTGCCTTGTTAGTGCAGCAGAGTGACTGAAAATTCAGTCCACTTGGACTGCCATAACTTGGGCTGTGTTAGTCCAATTGGTGTTTGGCCAATTGAACATGAAACTAGGCTTGTAATGGCACATTTTTGCTGAAGAAACCATGCCCAAAAGACCAAAGCAAGAGGACCAAAACTTGGCCCCAATCCGGATACCCTGTAAACAGCCCCTGCAGAAATGACCAAATGAACAGTAACTGTTCATTTGGCCATAACTCACTGTAGAAATGGTCAATTAATCTGAAATTCTTACAGCAACAAGTTAAGACATAGACAAAAAACTTTCATGAAGAAACCTACCCCAAATTATGACCAGAACCTAATCAAATCATTGAGCAAAGTGAAGTTTACTGTACTGAGATTTCCAGAATTTTTATTTGAGCAGTAATGTTTGGATGGCTATAACTCTCTCTAGAAAACTCGAATTTAGGCGATTCTTGAACCGATGGAAACCTAAGACATGGTAGAACATTTCATATGTAGAAAGTTAGACCAAATTATGAACTTAACTTGGTCAAATTACTGACCAAAATTGGACCAAAATCTGCCAAAACCCAAAATTTCAGCAGGAACAGTACACGTGAACAGTAAACTTATTTTGGCCATAACTTGAGCTACAAAACTCCAAATGGAGTGATTCAAAAAAGGAAATTCAACTAGACAAAATAAGGAACAACTTTCATGTTTACCATTTCCTCAAATTCCCATTGTAGAAATATCAAATGGAATAATAAAGATGAAGCACCAAATCTGAAAATTTTGTTCAATTAGCATTAAGCTTAGAAATGGTATTGGCAACCAATACCAACAAGTTTTAAATACGAAATGTGGTATGTTTGGGGTGTTAAAACCAATACACTTATTTTCTATCCAAAAGTCAACATTTTTGTTGACCAATGAGGTGAATAGTGACACCAAAACCAAAAATTGGCAATTTTGCCAAAATGACCTAAGCTTTGAGAAAGTGACCAAAACTAACAAGTTTTGAATACAAAATGTGGTATGTTGGGAGTATTAAAACCAATGTACCTATTGTTTATGCAAAAGTCAACATTTTAGTTGACTAATGAAATGAATAGTGACATGAAAACTTGAAATTCAAAAATTGTGAAACTTAAAAATGCAAAATGCCCTAGTAGGCCTAATGTGATTGGTTTGGATAGTTTGGCATGCCAATAGGGTATTGTTTTAGCAGTACTGCGAAAGGAAAGGCTTTATGCCTGTATTCATGGCTTTATGCTCGTATTCATGGCTTTATGCCAATATTCATGACTTTTATGCCTGATTATGTGTTATCATGGCTTTTTAGCCATACTGACTGCATACGTGGTTGACGTTCTGTGTCCCATGGTATGACGGCCCGAGGCACCGCGGTGTCCAGTGCCAACGACCCGTTATCTAGTCTAATCATCCAGTATAGGTTACTTGGGCATGGAAAAGTATAACTGTGGTTGCACTGATTATTAAAGAAAATACGAAAATTAAGTATCAGGAATGATTACAAAAATACAAAGAAGCTCAAGATCATGAAGAAAATAATTAACGAAATGCATGAAGAAGTTAATATCATAAAACATGAATAGCCCTCGACTAAACAATAAGTTAGTAATTATTCATTTATTATGAACACAATAGCAAGGAAATTATTATCTTTATTTGCATATTATATTTTCTTGTATTATTGGCACCACTAAGCTTTATGCTTAGCGCGTCGCTTTTGCAACGCGTAGGTACTGAAGATTTGGACAGAGGGCCCAGTAGACCACAGTTCGTAAAGGCGGTTCACGATTACGCATAGTGTATGCGTGTCACCTCACCGTCTGCAGTGCATTGGTAGGACACTAGGTGTCATTTTGGTATTTTGTAATTGATTTTATTTTCTCATGTGTAAATGAACTTACGAAATGTAATTTGATGTTCATGTAAATAATGAGAATTGTGTTTATAAATGGAAAAGTGAATGTTTATCTGTAATTTATATATGATTATCACATGTGATGAATGATTGAGAAATGAATGGTTGAAAAATGTTGAGATTTTGATAAATGGAATTGAGATGATTGAATATGAATATAGGAAGTGTTTTTCACAGGTTCCGAAGAATGGTTTTCTCCATTTTTAGCCGGTACTCCACCGGATTTTCTATAAAATTTTCGGAACCTCAAATAAATTACAATTTCAATAAATGAATTATATTTCACAAGTTATATTCAAAACTACGATAAAAATGAATTAAGATAAAATAGAGTGCTCCGACACACTGAGTGGCATAACTTGCTCGGCTACACTGTAGTCGGATAAGGGGTGTCACAGGTGCTCCCCAAGGTGACACACTAGGGCGGATAAAGCCCTTATCAAGCAGCTTTTGCAACTGTACTTTCAATTCTTTTAGTTCTGCTAGTGCCATTCTGTATGGTGTTATGGGGATTGGGTCCACACCAGGCATAACATCAATTTCAAACTGCACTTCTCTTTCTGGAGGTAATCCTGGCAATTCATCAGGAAATAAATCCGGAAAGTCACATACAGTAGGAATGTCCTCCAATGCTAGACTCCCCACTTGGGTGTCTATCACATGTGCCAAGTACGCCTCACACCCTTTCCTAATCATTTTTCTGGCCAGTGCAGCTGAAATGATGTTTGAAGGTAATAACTGTCTCTCCCCATGTATTACTACATCACCATACTAAGGAAGACCAAAAGTGACTATCTTCAGTCTACAGTCAATCATCGCATGATGCCTGGCTAACCAATCCATGCCTAAGATAATGTCATAATCTCTGAAGGGCATTTCAATTAAATCAGACAAAAAAGTGTGTCCTTGGATCACCAAAGGACAGTCCCTATATAGCCTATTTACCCTGACCTCCTGGCCTAATGGACTAGTTACTAGCACATCATAGTCCATTGGTACACACTGAATAGCAGTAGAACACATCACACTAGGACTAACATACGAATGTGTGGAGCCAGGATCAAATAACATATGCACATCTTGGTAAAGGATGGAAAAATTACCAGCTTCCTCCCTCTGACGCATGGTATACACTCTGACTGGTGCGCCACTGGGTACTGGCTGGTTAACTGTGCTTTGACTTCCAGGGGTGTTACCCGGAACCCTACCTCTGCCTCTACCTCTAGCAGCTGACTGTGACCCTCTAGGTGCAGAAACTTGGGCTGATCCCTCAGATGTAGCAGAAGGTCCAGACCGGCGCGAACTAGTGCAATCTTTAGCTAAATGTCCGCTCCCTCCATAGTTAAAACATGCACCAGTGGCCTTGAAACAAACCCCGCCATGAGTTTTACCTTAAATTTCACACTGTCGGACTGATAGAGCTCCTCGGGGTGTCTGCTGGGTCTGCTGACCAGACCAGGGTGGTCGTTGGCCAGAAAATCTGCCTCTGCCAAATCTACGAGAGCTGGATCCCCCAAACTATTTCCTCTTCCCAGAACCGCTCTTAGATGCTTGTCCCGTAGTCTTTTCAGTCTTTTCTTTCTCTTATGTACCTTTCTTCACTGCCCCTTCTGATTCTATCCTTTCCAGTTCCAGGGCCTGTGAGATCAATTCAGCGAAATTCTGATGTCTGAAACCCACGACTTACATTCTCAAATTCGGCCTTAATCCGGACTCAAACCTCTTACATCTGTCTCTGGGGGTGGAGACTAAGCTTCCAGCATAGTGGCTTAGCCTTGAGAAGTCTCTCTCATATTCTGCTATGGTTCTGTCCCCTTGTTTCAAGCTCAAGAATTCTTGTGATTTGATATCTACATATGCATCAGGAACCCATTTCTGCCTGAATTCCCTCAGGAAGTCTGTCCATGTCAGCACAGGTGGCTCAACCAGGCTGTGGGGGATGGTCTTCCACCATTCATATGCATCCCTTTGTAACAAGGAAACAGAATACTCGAACTTTATCTCTTCCGTACACTGCAGTTTTCTGAAAACTCGTTCCATTCTTTCCAACCACTGTTCTGCCTCCAGCGGATCCACAGTGCCTTTAAACTCGGTGGCCCCAAATTTCATCAATTTTTCATCTTTAGCCGAGGATTTGTGGTTGTATTCTGATCTTGGCATTTGAGCTTGGGGTGGCACATTACCCGCCATTTCTTTGGAAGAACGCAGACCATCTGTTGTACAAATTGAGCGAGAACTGCGGTCTTTGGGGAGCGAGTGGAGTGGTGACCCACTCACGTTACGGAGTCTTTGGGGCTTCCCCTTGAACCTCGGCCTCAACAGTTGTTCTTGAATGATCTCTTTCTTCCATTCCGTTTTCCCAAATTTTCTACTTCCTGAGATCAAACACAAGGAGGTTGACCTCCGTTAGTGCATATTCATGATGTAAATATGTCATATGTATCAATTAAAGACACTTGAGCAGTTGTACTTATCAATAAAATGTTCATACACATAGTTAAAATTTATTGAAAAACCATGCTCTGATACCACTAAAACATGTCACACCTTACCCCTCTGTAAGGCATAACATGATCCCGTAGAATACTTAATGAACTACCGAACTTCACCTACCGATAACTCATTAAGTACCCTACAAGGGATTTTAATACAATTTTCTTACATTTTGGAAGTGGTGAGCATTTTGGTAGGAATTAAAAACCATTTATTCAAAGTTTAAATACTAGTAAAAATTTTTGTCCATTTTAATTTTGCATAAATTTTATAAAAATTTTGTGAGTTCCGTTTGTAATTGGAGAAAACAGTTCTTCAAATACCTGAGAAAAACACTTCCAAAAATTTTTCACAACTCCCAACCTCCAATAAATCTCAATCAACTCAATTCAAATCACTTCAAAGTAATTCCACAATACAAATCAAAATTCATCATCTCAAAATATTTAATACTTCATTCACAAGGCATAAAACATGAAATTCACATGTACAAATATTAAATTTACAGAAGGAAATCCAAAATAATGTTATTACAATTTATTTACAACTGCTCAACTTACATTGATACATACAACATTTCTATATTTACATCAAAATTATCTACAAGGGTATAAAATAATACCCGTACAAAATGATCGATGTGGTCCACAATTCGATAGCAGCTCACTCTGCTGCTTTTTCCTTGCTCTTATCTGCGACAGCAAAATAAGCTATCGCTAAGTATAAAACTACTCAGTGGTGCACAATAAAAATTTAAAATGCAATACATAAATCGTTCATTGATGAAACTTTGAATACTTCTTAATCACATTTCACAAATATCAAAGCTCATAATAACACCATTTAGTCAAATAATTTATTGAACACTGTGTTGCCAAAATCATATACACTTAAGTCATGACACAAAATTTCCGATCAATGCCATGTTGTACACCACGACAAAGCAATCTACAACCCCATTATTTGAAATCAATGAGGGAGGTGGCTAGCTAGCTAATGAGTACTCATCCGATCTCAACCTCAACTAGCAAGCCAGAGAGGGAGGAAAATAAACGATCTCAACCCCATAAATGGAGGAGGAATAATGTGATACTATCATGCTAAGTGTGAACATAAAATCAATTCAAAACAATTTATTCAAATAATTTATTGGAAATCTGGTAAATTTTCAAAGTCATATTCACAATCATAAATGGCAACACAATTCGTAATTAACTCAAAAAAAAAATCAAATTTTCAATAATCATATATTTAAACCACAATTACTGTGCACAGACCTGACGTGAGTCGCCTCTAGGCCTTGACTCAGTCTCTCAGAGCTTCCAAGTCTTGTTCAGCTGAAACACACAATTTCATAGTGTTTCAGTACCATAACTTAGCATAAATCCAAAAATAAATTTCACTTCATTTTTACCTAGCTTTAATGTGCTAATTTCGACGTTCTCGAAATTTTTGTGTTTCGAGTTACTATTCACTACACTATTCAAGTCAAATTGTTGACTTTTTAAGGCTTAATAGGTATGGGAACTCCAACTTCACCCACATACCACATTTTGGTCATTAAATTTGTTGGTTTTGGTCATTTTCTCAAAGCTTAAGTCCTTTTGGCAAAATTGTCAAATTTTCAGTTTTGGTGTCCCTAGTTGCACTGTTCCATTGGTCAATCTACTGTTGGAATTTGACAAAACTTCCTTCATGGAAAATGTTCCTTATTGTCTTAAGTTTATTCTCATTTTTGGTCCTTCAAAGTTGACTTGGTCATGCTGCTGGCAGCAAGACCATACACCCTCCGAATTTAGCTTCAATTCTAACAATTCAAACACAACTCATTTGGTCACAAATGACCATTTTTCACTTAACAATAGGTCAAACACATCATTTACTCATTTTTCCAAATTTTTGCCTCAAAACCCTAGGCCTCCAAACCCTAATCACACTAAATTATTGCATTCAATCTCATTTAAGAATTTCAATCTTAACCATTCAACTAAATAAGGTTTTTAAACTCATTCAAATCCATCAAACCATACAAAATCATACTCCCCTTCAACATGGCCGAAATTTCAGTTTGGTCCTCCCCCCATATTTTTATTTTATTTCATTAGTTTCTAGGCTCATTTCAACAACTAAATATGCATTTAAAGTAATAAATTGTAAGTTAGCACACTAACCTTTCTTAGATCTTCAAATCTCTATCTTTTGTTCTTCTTTCTTCTTTTAATCTTGTTCTTAAGTAGCAATAACAAGCTCTAGTAAGGTTTTTATGAGGGTTATTAAGGTTGAGTAAGGAAAATTAAGCTTAAGTGTAAGCTTAAATGAAGAACTTTCATGGAGGACCTAGGGAGGAAGTGAGGCGGCAAAGGGAAGAAGAAGAGCTTTCTATTTTTTTTTTTTCTTTTGTTTTCTTTTATAAATTTTGGCTTATGGAAGACCACAAAATCTAAATTAATAAATTAATTAATTAATTTTTATGGCATCATCCATGATCTCATCACCTTTTTACTTTTTCATTTTCCTCTTTTTTTTCTATTAGTTCTTTAATTTAATTCTCGATTCCGAAATTTTCTTTTCTCCGATTTTATTTGACAGTTAGGTCAGGAGTCAGCTCTCGGGGTCAATTGACCAAATTGCCCCTCGCCGGTTCATCCCGGTTTGCAAATAATTCCATATTTCTTCCGGCTCCCTGACCTAATTATTTGACTGGCTTAACAGTTCTTTTTCGTGATTTTCTCTTTTCCACTGTCTTCATAAGGGTCCTAAGGACCGTAGCGTCACATTTTACGGTTCGAAATTTGAGTTTAAAACGACTTCGCAGTCATTCCCGAGGAGGTCACCCATCGCTGTGACTCTCGGCTCGTTTAACTTCTTATGTTCTGTTTTTCTTATTTATACTTAACTAATTGAACATTACTAATTATTTGTGTTTATGGTTTCTCTAGTTGTCTTAAGTATGGTTCTAATCCTCTTAATTGTCCGGACCGACACCGGTCACCGGAACAGTGAAATATACCAGGCTATACAAATAGGGGTGTTACAATTTACTTTAAAACCATTGCTTTGATACCACTAAACAAGTCACACCCTACTCTTCGTAAGATGTAACATGATCCCGTAGTACACCTAATGAATTACCGTACTTTGCCTACCGGTAACCCATTAAATATACTATAAGGGATTTTAAAATAATTTACGATCATTTTTATAGTGGTGGAAGCATTGAATATTTATTTAAAAGCCTTTAATTGAAATGTTGGTCATGGATCAAATCCTCGATTAAAATCTGGTGTTACGAAATTTTTTAAAAATTTCAGTAGAGTGCCAACTGTATTTTGATAAAACAGTTCTTCAAAACCTGAAAAGAAACACACTCCCAATATTTTTACTCGACCACAACTCCAATAAAATTTATTTCTCCACAATTCAATCCCAACAATGAATAAATCATTTACAGCAATCAACTCAGTACATTTTTAAACCAATACTGAACATCTCATTTCAGAAAAGGAAATAATTTATCATTCACAAAATACAAAAATTTAATTATTTATATTAATTACAAAACTCAGAAATAAATTTGAATATTATAATAATTTGCATTTTAATTACATACCCAAAATAATATTACAGAAGTTCTTATACAACAAAATAATATTACAAAAGTTCTTGTACAACTGCTCAAATAAATTACATACATATAATTACATGCATACATCAAAATCTATGTACAAGGGTATACCTATGATATACCCGGAGCTAATCTGAATGTGTCTTCAAGGAATCTTACTCAGCTGCTCTATAGTCTTTTCACCTGCGACAGCATACAAAGCTATCACAGTGTAACACCGCTCACCTGTCTTCAGTATAGCCAAGCAAAGTGTGTTACACGGAGTGCCGGAGCACCTGATCTTATCTGATTTCATTACAGTTCTTGATTTATTTATTCAAAAACTTTATTTAAGGTTTAGGCTATTTTTACTTTAATCAAAATCTAACTAATTTGGAAATTTCAAAAATTTTAATGATAATCCGACATAGTGTCAGTTGTAATTTGGACTAACAGTTTTTCTGAACCTGCTAAAGACAATTCACAACATATTCAAATTCATAGCTCAATTTATCTCAATAATATCTCATCAGTTTCTCAAAATTTCTTAAACTCAATCTCATTCAAAATCATTATGATTAGACAATCAATTCAGACATCATAATTCTTACATTTCATTAACTTATATAATTTTCCAATTAAGTACATAAATTTGTCAAGTACAGGATATACAAATATACTTAGAATGAACAAAATACATAACATGTATAATTATGAGCCCTAACTACATGCATTGCTGAAGAGGTGACAATCTTGAACTCTTCTGACATTTCTGCAGATCTGGACTCCAAAAATCTCAGTCGACAGTTTACTGGTTTTATCTTCATTACCTGCGCGAGGAAGCAATTCCATCGCGCTAAGCATTTCTGCTTAGTGGTGCAATAGTATAATAAGAAATAATATATACAAATAAAGAAAGAAATAAATCATAATTCGAATACTCAGGAATCAATTTAATTTGATATGGTATTTCTAGTATCAATGATCTTATGTGCAAGTTTGTTCCTCTTTGGAAGTGCTTAGTTTATAACTTTTCAGTAATACTGCCCAGTATACAAATTATTCTAACTGTATTGTATTTCAAGTCTCTACTGTTCTAAAATTTATATTTTTGTTATATTTCTTTTGCTAATCTCTTTTACTCATTTATTCAATACTTAACTTAACTGCCTGAATTGAATAATGTTTTAATTGACTGCCCATGTAGCCTATACACTGACCAGACTGGATAAACAGATATACTAGCACTGGGTACCTAGTACCTCGGGCCGTCACACCATCGGTCACAAAGTATCTCCCGGTGTGCAAACAGTGTGGCTAAAAAGCCATATAATCAATCGAGCATTAAGCCGAGTATAATAACACAATCTGTATAGCCATAGGCTATTAAAATCATAGTATGGCATAATAAGCCATAAAACACAGTATGACGTAAAGTCATTTATAGAACAACTGTCAGAATCCTATTGGCATGCCAACCTATCCAAACTAGTCAACTAGGCAAATTAGGGCATATTACAATGTTACATATTTAATTCTTTATTCATAGGGTTTCTACATCTTTATGCCTTTCACTGGTCAATAAAATTATTGACCTTTTTATGCATCATGGATAGGCTGATTCTAGCATCAACATGTCACAATTTACAATTTAATATGTTGTCAATATAATGCAATTTACCTATTTAACAAGTTGGCATTCATTGCCAAATCACTTCAAGCATCATTTTATGTAATTACTAATTTTCAATTTTAGTGTGCTAGATTGGTCTAGCTTAAAGTCCTATTTCCCTTGGTTTTTAGCTTCTGGTCAAAAAGAAAAATTGTAGCTCTATGTCTTATTGCACGCGGGGTAAAATTTCAAGTCATTATGAGCTGTATAGATCAAGATATGGTCAATTTACTAAAGCTGGACAGATTGCACCTTTGGTGCAAAATTTGGTCAATTTCTCAATTTTTGTGTGCTAGATTTGTCTAGCTTAAAGTCCAATTTCTCTTGGTACTATTCCCTTCAATTCATTTCATTAGTCAACCTATAATGTTGACCCTTGATGCACTCCGCGTGAGTCAATTCTAATGTTACCAATATGTCACATTTTATAGCCCTTTAGTGTTGGTATGTGTTACCAATTTCATTTCCAAGTGTATTGCATTTTATTGTAACTTACCAGATTTCGGTATACTATTTTGACCTAGCCTGACGACCTAGTTTCCTCAGTTTTTGGGTTTCGGTCCAAACTACAAACTTGTAGGTCTATGTCTTATTGCACGCGGGGCATAATTTCAGGTTATTCTGAGTTGTGTAGACCAAGATATGCTCAATTTACCAATATTGGACAGATTGCACCTTTAGTGCAAAATTTGGTCAATTTTAGGTCACTTTTGGTTCGGTAGTTTTTGTATCCAAACTTGTGCAAGCCATTTGACTTGGTTCTGGCCATTTATGGGCTTTGGTGTCTTCATAAGAATTGTAGATCTATGTCTAAACTACCCATGGTAAAAATTTCAGGTCAATTGGACCTGTTTTGAGTGAGTTATGGTCATCCCAATGACTACTGTTCATATGGTCAAAAATCTGGGTTGCAAGGTTGCTATTCCGGATTTGGTCATTTTTAAGGTCAGTTTCTAGGCAGAATTTTGGCAACATTTCTACATGAAAGTTAGCCTATTTGGTGTCTAGTTTCACCCCCCATTGGCCTCATACCAATTGGGTTCACAGTTTGGCACTTATGGCCTAATTTAGGTACTGCCTTCAATACACAACCTGCACAAAGCACATACACTTCCAATTTGATATTCATTCTCCTTCTCATTACTTC
Organism: Hevea brasiliensis; assembly: GCF_030052815.1. NCBI lineage: Eukaryota > Viridiplantae > Streptophyta > Magnoliopsida > Malpighiales > Euphorbiaceae > Hevea > Hevea brasiliensis. Next base: position 51,003,763 of record NC_079496.1, read on the forward strand.
AATATTCAATCTATAACACTTCCATATATATATATATATATATATTGTACACAATTCCAGCAACAATTTTGGGCAGAATATTCAAGTGCTCAATGCACACAATTCACCATTAAGTTCAACATTCACTTCCACCAAAATTCAACATATCTCAATGTCAATATTACACATACACTTCAACATAATCATACTTCAATATCACTTACACTTGTTGCCCACAATTTAATACTAGCATACTTCATTAATAAACTACATATTCACACACAAATTCATGATTTAATAGGCTGCCAAACATGGCAGTTTGCCAAAGCATCAAGACCCATATTCAAACCCTTAATTCAAGCACTAACATGCACATCATTGGATATTAACTTACTACCACTTCCATTTAAGTTAATCAACCTTAATTTCCATCAATTAGAGGTAAGATAAACTCAACTACAATAATCTTTCATGGCTGTCCAAAATTGAATATATCAATAAATCATCGAATCCTTCAAATTTCTTCACCATCCAACTCATCTCAACCTTAATACAAACTTTAATGAAGCAAGGGATGAAAAACTAGCACTAACCTTTTTTGAGCTTTACCAAAACTTCATCAAATCCTCTTCTTTTTGCTTCCAACATACTGCCCAAGGCGTGTGTGCAAGCTTTAATAAAGGAACTAAGTAGAAATGTTGCCTTGATCATGCACCCATGGAGGTTGCATGTGGGGCATCCATGGTGATTTCCATGGTAAACTTCATTTCTCTTGGCTAGTTATTTCTCAAGGTGGAAGATGATGGTTCTGCTATCCCAAAGGAATATTTAAGTGTCCCAAATTAAGAGTTAGTGGAGCACTAACTTGGATTTTAATGTTAATTATTCAAAGTTTCATAAATTGGATTTTATCCCCCATTTCTTTCACTATTCTTATAATGTATCACAATTTAATTTTTCATGACACTATCTAAGTGTAATATCATTTATTTTTAATGGACATTGAGATCAAAAGGCAACTCTAGGTGTCAAATGACCAAAATACCCCACTTCGGGCTATATTCCTGATTTTTTGGTAACACCGATTTTTGTCTGTTTTTCAATTTTTCGTTTTTCTTTGTACTAATTTATTAATTTTTCTTTAATAATTCTAGTGTCAATTATATTTCAATAGACCTTTACTTACGTCCCGAAATTAAATTCTGAGGGTTCCCAGTGGTCCTGGGGTCGGCAACAGCCTTCTCAGTGCAGTCACCCATCGCTGCGTGTCGGCTCATTTAACTTAGCATCATTTTCTATCTTTCATTTGTCTTTGATTTTTCTTGCATTTTATTCCTATTTATTCATCATTATATGTCTGTTCATTATCACCGAAGTGTAGTTCTAGACATTTCGACTTTCCGGGGCAGACATTAGCCATCGGAACAGTAGAATGTATGGACAACGAAAATGAGGATGTTACACACTGAGTGGTGAACAACTATAATTTAAAATGTAATACAATATACATTAACAAAATTATAGCACAGAATTTGAAAATCTTGAAATTCATCAAAATTCTGAAAAATGAAAATATTCATTGCCAATAATATAAATCATTTGTTTAAACGATCTTGATCAAGAAATTCAATTTATCAAATCACAACTGGATATTTAAAATAATTTCAGCAATTTATGGAAATAGATATTAATTTCAATCAAATTAAGTATGCTAAAATCTCATTTAAAATCATAATTCCTTACTATTCAAAAACTATTCTTTATCTCACTAACTATGCAAGACTAATCCGTAAGGGCCACCTTCAGAGCGATTCTAACTGCCTATGGTCGGGGAGGTCGAATCGGGATTCTAACTCTATATGGTCGGGGAGATCGAATCATCGTGCACATTACACACCACAATAATGCAACTTCCGAAAGGGCCAATGAAAAACTTAGATCTAACCTCTAATAAGATGAGAATCTAAGCATGTGCACATACCATGGTAATCAAAATAAAGCTAACTCCATTGTCTCCTCAACAAATGAAAGAGACGGGTAATAACCTAGTCAAGCATCTATAGTGAGATATAAAACAATATCATGAATCTCTTTATCCTTTTTATGAGCATAAATCACAACACAATTCTATTCAATGTCAATTCCAATATCCAATAATTTTTATGCTCATCACAATTCAAAACATATTTTATCACAATTTTTCCAAAACTAATTTATTCAATCCACAACAATGCTCAATATTTGTTGAAATACCATTTCACAAAGCTAAATTCATGCATACTATAACAATTTCAATAATCCTTGAAATAAATCCAATACTCGATAAACATAATACATAAGGAAAATAACGTCATGTAATCATATGAAATATTCATAATAAAATCAATTAAAAACTAGTTGTGCACAAACCTCTTTGTCAACTAGTTTACTCCAATTTTTGATTTTTCCTTGAAGATCCCTTTTCACTCTCTTTTTCAACTGAAACACACAATTTACAGTGTTTCAGTACCATATCTCATAATTAATCCAATAATTTATTTCATACCTACTTAATTGTAGCATTAAATTTGCTTAAAATGGTATCCTTTGAATTTTGCATTTTGGGTCATTATTCATTGCACTATTCAAGTCAAATGTTGACTTTTTCCTACTAAATAGGTTTATTAATTCTAATTACACTCATATACCACATTTTGGGTGTCAATTTTGTTGGCATTGATTGCCAATTAAATTTCCAAACTATCCAAGTAAAATCCCAAAAATTCAATTTTGGGTCACAAGGTTCTACTGTTCCATTGGTCTATCTATAGTGGAATTTTGGCTAAATGTCTTTCATCAAAGTTGTTCCTTATTATATTAGCTTTAATTCTCTTTTTAAATCACTTCATTTGGAGTTTTGTAGCTTAAGTTATGGCCATTTTTCTACAGCTGGCCGGATTGGTTACAATCCAGAATTCTGGGCACAATTATGGTTCTGGCAGTTTTGGTGTGCTAATTGTAGCTCACTTTTGGGATGGCTTATGGTCAAAATTTGGGCTTGTGTTTTTCATTAAAGTTGTAGTGCTATGTCTCAGCTTTCCATCGGTATAAAATTCAGGTCATTTGGACCTTCCTACACCATGTTATGGCCAATGACCAAACACTGTTCATTTAGTCAGTCTGGTATAGTGTCAGTGCACATTACCCAGATTTGACCTAATTGTTCACTATCTTAATGTCATTTTCTGAGCATGGTTCTGCATAAAAATTGTGACATTATGTGTCTACTTTCATATCCAATTGGTCTCACACCAATTAGAAACCTTATCCTATCAGAATTGCATGGCAATCCTAGTCACTCCAACACATCTCAATTGGTCCCATTTGACCATTTCTAACCTCAATTGGGGTCAATTGCATCAATTGACCATTTCTTCCAATTTTTTCCCCAAAACCCTAAGCGTCAAGAATCCTAATTCACTAATTGTTACATCTTATGCAATCAAAGTGTAATAATCTCATTAACCAACTCATTTAAACTTATCCACACTTTTAATTCAAGCAAAATCCATCAAATTAAATACCCCCTAATGAGACTGAATTTCCCTAAATTTTCTCGCCTAATGGATTTTGTTTCATTTTCTTCAATTTCTAAGTTAATGTGAGAAATCAAATGATTCATGACTAACCTTTTTGTTGAAATCTTGAACTCCACTTTTCTCCAAATCTTTTTCTATTTCTTACTCCTCTCTTCTTTTCAAGATGCAAGGATAATATTTAAGTAAGTGAGTTGGGAAAATTAGGGCAAATTTTTGTGTTTAATCAAGCTCAAAATGAGCTTTAATGGTGGAGAAAATAAAAAGAGAGAGATGGGAGAGATGTGGCCAGCCAAGGTAAGAGATGAATTGAAAAGTTGGATTTTTAATTTGTTTTTATCCCTTATTTGACTTAGTCAAATAAACAATTAAATGGTAATTGATTTATTAAGTCATGCTTATGTCATTTATGTGATGGCATAATTTTATTTTTGTTTTCTTTTCTTTTTCCTTTCTTTTTCCATACTTCTTTAATTTAAATCTATATTTCAAAATTTTCATTTCTCAAATTTTATTGAACAGTTAGGTCATGGGTCACCTCTAGGGGTGAATTGACTAATTTGCCCCTCGCCGGTCAGATCCGGTTTACTAATAATTCAGTATTTTCTTCCGGAATCCTGATCTAATTATTTGATCTAGTTCTCTACTTTTTTCTGTGATTTTCACATTTTTCCTAGCTTCGCAATTTTTCTTAGGCCTGCGGTGTCATAATGCCTCATACGAAATTAGGGTTTTGACTGACCTCGCAGTCACTTCTCGGTACGGTCACCCATCGTTGTGACCCCCGGCTCATTTAACCTTTTATATTCTATTTTTCTTATCTATATTTGACCTTCTGGTAATCACTATTAATTCTTGTTCAAGGCTTTTCTATAGACTTAAATATGATTCTAATCCTATTAATTGTCCGAACCGACACCAAAACAGTAATTTGCACAAGGCTATGCATATAGGGGTGTTACAGGAATGACAAATGTCAAGCCATTCTTGACAAGTTGAAGGTGATGCTCCTAGAGGCTCCAATATTAGCACAGCTAGAGTCAGGGAAAGACTATGTGATCTACAGTGATGCCTCACATAATGGGTTTAGGTGTGTTCTGATGCAAGAAGGTAAAGTAGTTGCCTATGCTTCTAGACAGCTAAGGCCACATGAGAAGAACTAGCCAACTCATGATTTGGAGTTAGTAGCAATCATCTTCACTTCGAAGATATAGAGGCATTACCTATATGGAGAGAAGTGCTACATTTACACAGATCACAAGAGTTAGAAGTATTTGCCGACCCAGAAGGAACTCAATCTGAGACAGAGGAGATGAATTGAATTCCTGAAGGATTATGACTGTGTGATTGACTGTCATCCTAGGAAAGCAAATGTGGTTGCTAATGCACTGAGTAGGAAGTCTATGATGGCTTTGAGAGCCTTGAATGCCCATCTGCCCTAACACCAGATGGAGTTATTTTCGCTGAGTTGCTTGTGAAGATAACCCTATTACAGCAGATACAGGAGGGACAGAAACAGGATGAGAAGTTGATAACTGTTATGGGCAAAATTAAAGAGAGGAAGGAGACTAACTTTGAGATAAGAGGAGATGGGTGCTTGTGTTACCAGGGGAGGATATGTGTACCAGAGAATGAGGAGCTGAAGAAGAGTATCTTGAAGGAGGCACACAGTAGCTTTCATGCTATGCACCCATGAAGCACGAAGATGTATCATGACTTGAAGACACAATATTGGTGAAATGGGATGAAGAAGGATATTGTGGATTATGTAGCTAGATGTCTCACATGCTAGCACGTTAAGGCTGAGCATCAGGTTCCATCAGGATTGTTGCAACCCATATCCATACCAGAGTGGAAGTGGGATCGCATCACGATGGATTTTGTTACTGGTTTGCCATTGACACAGAAGAGGCATGATACCATCTGGGTGATTGTGGATAGATTAACCAAGTCAGCTCACTTCCTACCCATTAGAGCTGATTACTCACTAGAGAGATTAGCAGAAATATACATAGTAGAGATAGTACAGCTATATGGAGTGCCTATATCTATCATATTAGACTGAGACCCAAGATTTACTTCTAGTTTTAAAAAAAGCTATAGGAGGCATTAGGCACTCATTTGCACTTCAGTATGGCTTTTGTCACACCTTACTCCTCCGTAAGATGTAACATGATCCCATAGTACACCTAATGAATTACCGTACTTCGCCTACAGGTAACCCATTAAATATACTATAAGGGATTTTAAATCAATTTTCATGAAATTTAAATCATTGATTAAAATCTGGTATTATAAAAATTTTCTAAAATTTTAGCAGAGTGTCGGCTATATTTTGAGAAAACAGTTCTTCAAAACCTGCACAGAAACACACATCCAATATTTTTGCTCAACCATAATTCCATTTCAAATCATTTCTCAATACAATTCAATCTCAATAGTCAAATCAATTCATTTTCAAACCAACCTCATCATAAAAGAAACATTTCATTGATTACAAGACTCAAAAATTAATATTACAAAACTATACAGGTAAAAGAAATCTCAAATTTACAATACAATAATTTACATTTAATTACATACCAAAATATTTTACAAGAGTTTTTATACAACTGCTCAAATAATTTACATGCATATTGTCACACCCTACCCCTCTGTAAGGCATAACATGATCTCGTAGTATACCTAATGAATTACCAACTTTGTCTACTGATAACCCATTAAATAGACTACAAGGGATTTTAAAACTTTCCTTACTTCTTTTTACAGTGGTGAGCACTATTTACAGGTGTTAGAAAAAAAAATTTTGAACTGAAGTGAAACAGTTAACACATTGAATTATTAGTAATTTCTGTAAAAATTTTGGTGGAGTGCCATCTATATTTTGAATAAAACAGTTCTTCAAAAACCTGCAAAAAGCACTTCAAATATATTTCTCAATCTCAAACTCCAACATTTAATCAACACGATATGTTTCTCAACTCAAATCCACAATAATTTTTCAGTATTTTCAAAGGCTGAGATAAAAGAAATATATCACAATATTTACAAACCAACATAATTTATATTTTATTTTACAACTTTAATGTACAATTTTAATTTACAATTTTAATTTACAACTGCTCAAAACCAAGAACATTATATACATACAGTGAACATACATTACAATACAAAATGCAGAATATGGTATACTCAATATACCCGATGATCTCTCAGTGTAGTACTAGCAGCCTAGTCATTTGCCTGTCGATCTGTCTACTGCGACAAAGAATGAAAAGCTATCGCTGAGCCATTGTCTCAGTGGTGCACAATATTAACCAAATACAACTTTAAATCATAAATCATAAGTCATATAAATAATGGATACTTAAAACCATAGTTAAATTCAAAGGACAGTAAATGTCAATAAGAATTTAAACTCCATTTCACAATATCACAATAAATATCAATAAATCATACACACACAGCTTAATCATGTTCCAAAGTTTAATTCATCCCAAAAGTCGATGGCTAGTGAGGAATTCAATTCATCCCAAAAGCCGATGGCTAGTGAGGAATAACATAGCTAGCTAGTAATAATATAAATACTCATTCTATTCGTCCTCAACAGGCACACACCTCAACACTTCAGCCAGAGAGGGAATTCAATTCATCCCACTAGACAAGCTAGCGAGAAATTCAATCAATATACATGATAACTGTGGTTTTAAACCATTTACAATGCTTTTCAATCAATAAGTATCCATCAAATATCATTCAAATAATTTTTCACAATTTAAAACAATAATATACAAATAGTCATAATTTATTTCAATTGAAAAATTCAAAAGAAATAACTGTTATGCACAAATCTCTGATAATTGTCTCTTGGCTCTAACTGTCACACCCTACCCCTCTGTAAGGCATAACATGATCCCGTAGTATACCTAATGAATTACCAACTCCGTCTACTGATAACCCATTAAATACACTACAAGGGATTTTCAAAACTTTTCTTACTTCTTTTACAGTGGTGAGCACTATTTACAGGTGTTAAAACCTTTTTGAACTGAAGTGATAGAATTGACACATTTGAATTATTTGGAATTTCTGTAAAAATTTTGGCAGAGTGCCCTCTATATTTTGAATAAAACAGTTCTTCAGAAAACCTGTAAAAAGCACTTCAATATGTATTTGCAAATCTCAACTCCAACATATTTCTCAACTCAAATTCGCAGTGATTTTTCAAAGACTGAGATACAAGAAATATAATACAAAACTATTCAAGTAAATGAAATCTCAAATTTACATTTAATTACATACCAAAATATTTTACAAGAGTTTCTATACAACTGCTCAAATTTACATACATATTATTACATGCATACATCAAAACCTATGTACATGGGTATACCTATGATATACCTGGAGCTGATCTGAATATATCTTCAAGGAAATTTACTTACTGCTCTATGCTCTTCTTACCTGCGACAGCATACAAAGCTATCGCTGAGTGGTGAACTCAGTGGTGCACAACTATAATTTAAAACATAGTACAATATACATTGACAAAATTTACAGTAAATGATTTGGAAATCTGAATACTCATCAAATTCCAAAACTCAAAATATTCATTGCCAATAATATAAATCATTTGTATAAATGACTTTGATCACAAAATTTAATTTATCAAATCATGACTAACCATTTAAGTAATTCCAACAAAATCAATTATACATAAACCATAATTGAAATCACAATTCCTTACCATTCAAAAGCCATTATGTATCTCAAAAATCATTATGTATCTCAAAAACCATGTTGTATCTCAAAAATCAATCTTTATCTCACTAACTATGCAAGACTAATCCGAAAGGGCCATATTCAATGTGATTCTAACTCCCTATGGTCGGGGAGGTCGAATCATCGTGCACAGTACCATCACAGTAATGAATCTTCCGCAAGGGCCATAACGATAAAATAAACTTAAATCTAACCTCAAATCAGAGGAAAATCTAAGCCTGTGCACGTACCATGGTAATCAAAACACAACTAACTCCATTGTCTTCTCAACAAATGAGAGAGACGGGTAATAACCTAGTCAAGCATCTATAATGAGATATAAAACAATATTACAATCCATTTAGTGAGCATAAATCACAATATAATTCGATTCAAAGTCAATTCTAATATCCAATAATTTTTATACTCATCACAATTCAAATCATAAATTTGCATTTTTCCATGAAAATTACCATCACAATTCAAATCATAAATTTGCATTTTTCCATGAAAATTACCATCACAATTCAAAACATGTTCTATAACAATTTTCCAAAACATAATTTGTTCAATCCATAACAATGCTTAATACTTGTGGAAATACCATTTCACAAAGCTGAATTCATACATACTATAACAATTTTGAATAATCATTGAATTAAATCCAATGCTTGTTAAACATAATACATAAGAAAAATATGTCATTTAATCATATGAAATATTCAAAACAAAATCAGTTAAAAACTAGTTGTGCACAAACACAATTTAAAACAATAACATACAATTAATCATATGAAATCTTATTCAGAGTAAAATCAGTTGAAAACTAGTTGTGCACAAACCTCTGATAATTGTTTCCTGGTCTGGACTCAGTGTTTCTTTCCCTTTTCCTGAGTCTTTACTAACTGAGAAACACAATTTGAAGTGTTTCAGTACTAAATTAAACTGTCTCTATCGATAATGTTTGATAAATAATTCACTGAATTCAAATATTTGCTTAGTCAACCTAATATGTCGACCCTCGATGTTTTCTAGGTAAATTAGGTTTTAGTGTCCTTTATATGTCACATTCAATAGGGTTTTAGGGTTGGTACGTGTTACCAAACTCAATTCTATGTATATTGTGTTTTCTTGCATTTCATTACAAATTATTGGATTTTGGGATACTAGTTTGACCTAACCGGACGACCTAGTTCCCTTGGTTTTCGGGTTTCGGTCAAAACTACAAACTTGTAGATCTATGTCTTATTGCTCGCGGGGAAATATTTTAGGTCAATCCGAGTTAAGTAGACCAAGTTATGGTCATTATACTATTGCTGGTCAAATGGAATCAAATTAGGTCAATTTTAGGTCAATTTGGTCAACTTTGGTTCGGCCAGTTTTTGGACCTGAACTTGTGCAAGCTTTTTGACTTGCTTCTGGTCATTTCTGGGTTTTGGTGTCTTCATAAGACTTGTAGGTATGGGTCTTAACTATTCATGGTTAAAATTTCAGGTCAATTAGACCTGTTTTGAGTGAGTTATGGCCTAAACACTCACTGCTGCCCAATTGGTCATTTTTCAGGTCCTAATTGCACCTAATCCGAATTCGTCATTTTCTTAGGTCACCTTGCAAGCAGAATTTTGGTATGTTTTCTCAATGAAAGTTGGCACATTTTGTGCCTAGTTCCACCTCCAATTGGTCTCATACCAATTGAGGTTACACATTTAAACTTATTGGCTAAAATGTACACTGCCCTTGGTTACTTTGCTTAACACACATCAATTACACACATTTACCTTGCAATTTGTTTACTTCCCTACCAATCTGTTTTGGTACATTACCAAAAGCATATTCTACTTTACACTAACATTACTTTGGGCAGATTACAATTACCCTCAACACACCAAATGTAATTCACATTTACAAGTTCTAAGTACCATTACATACACACCTAACCATTACAAATCTTACATACACTTTACAATATTAATCTCCATACAAATCCATCAATCCTTCTAGGTCAATATTCTGCCTACACTTCCATGAATACATACATTTACTCAAGTGTTCCCAAGCTACCGAAAATTGTCCTTCAACATCAAAGTGCCCTACAATTTACCAATTCCCATCCAAGTGCATAAATCACCATATATATGTGAAATAATTCACTAGGATATTAAATCACCATGATCAACATTATTTCTCATTAATTATATGCATAATAAATCATTAAATGCGTGACCCCATGGCTGTCCAAAAATGGCTATCTCAATAACTATTTAAACTTTAAAATTTCCTTCACAAAACTAACACCCATAACATGAACATAAAGTTTAACAAAGGAATTCTCAAAAATGTAAACTTACCTTTAATTGTAACTTGCTAAACCTTCACCAAACTTCTCAAATTTGGTATCAATATCTTTCTTGTGATGTGTAGACCATTTTTCATGAAGGAACCTAAGAGATTGGAGTTGAAATAAAGGAGTTAATGGAGCTTTCTCAAATTTTGGCTATGGAGTCTTTAATGGAGTTCACTTCAGCATGGGAGAAGAAATGAAGATGATGAAGTATTTGGTGGGTTTAAATCTGCCCATTAGTGAATATTATAATCCCTTAGTGGTCCACTCACATAAGAAATTGATTTTATATGTTTAATTTTCATTTATTCCACATTAAACCCATAGTTTTTGCTATTTTCTTTAAATACCACCAAATTAATTTTTCATTTTATTTTCTAAGTGTAATATTATTTATTTTTAATAGACATTTAGGTCAAAAGACAATTTGGGAAGTCAAATGACCATAATGCCCCTGTTCGGGTTGCATTCTCGATTTTTCGGTAACACCAGGTTTTGTCCGTTTTTCGATTTCTCACTTTTCTTTGTACTAATTATTTAATTTTTCTTTGATCTTTCTAATGATATTTATTCTTCAATAAGGGTCTATTTAATTCCTAAAAATGTTTTCCAGGGTTCCCCGCAGTCCAGGGCTAGTCAACGGTCCACGCTGTGACTTCCCGGTGCGGTCACCCATCGCTAGGCTTCCCGGCTCGCTTAACTTGATCACATTTCTTTGCTATTATTTTTCCTTTGTTTTTCTTGTATTTTCTTTTCTTGTATTTCATTATTTTATGTCTCCTCACTCATATCGAAGTACGGTTCTAGGCATCCTAGCTGTCCGGACAGCACTGGTCATCGGAACAGCAGAACGCACTACCGAACTTAGGGGTGTTACAATTCTCCCCCCCTTAAATAAATTTCGTCTCGAAATTTTACCTGACATTAGTCTCTAAACAGCTGTGGGTGCTGTCTCCTCATATCCTCTTCACGTTCCCAAGTAGCTTCCTGGCCTGAATGATGGTTCCACAGCACTTTAACCAGGTGTATCTGTTTATTCCTCAGCTGCTTCACCTCATATGCCAAAATTTTTATGGGTTCTTCCTCATATGAAAGGTCTAGATTTACTTCAATCTCTTCAACTGATAATACATGAGATGGGTCTGATCTGTACCTCCTTAACATGGACACATGGAAGACACTGTGTATCCTTGCTAGCTCTGGAGGTAATGCCAACCGATATGCCAAAGGACCCACTCTTTCCAGAACCTCATATGGTCCAATGAAACGAGGACTCAGTTTCCTCTTTCTGCCAAATCTCATAATTCTCTTCCAAGGAGAAACTTTGAGGAATACCTTATCACCCACTGCGTACTCAATATCTCTTCTTTTCATATCAACATAGGACTTCTGACGGTCTGATGTAGCCTTGAGTCTATCTCTAATCAATCTAATCTTTTCCTCTGTCTGCTGAACAATTTCTGGCCCAATCATCTTCCTTTCACCTACCTCATCCCAACATAGGGGAGTTCTGCACTTTCTACCATACAAAGCTTCATATGGAGGCATCCCAATGCTTAATTGGTAGCTGTTGTTATAAGCAAGCTCAATCAAAGACAAGTGTGTATCCCAACTACCTTCAAATTCAATCACACAAGCCCGTAGCATATCCTCCAATATCTGAATAACCCTCTTAGACTGGCCATCTGTCTGTGGGTGGAATGCTGTGCTGAAGTTCAATCTAGTTCCTAGGGCTCTCTGAAGACTACCCCAAAATCTAGAAGTGAACCTAGGATCCCTGTCAGATACAATTGATACTGGCACTCCATGCAATTTTGCAATCTCATATATGTACAATTTGGCCAATCTTTCCAGGCTATAGTCCATCCGGACTGGCAAAAAGTGAGCAGACTTGGTTAGTCTGTCAATTATGACCTATACTGCATCTTGACTATTCTGTGTCCTCGGGAGTCTCATCACAACATCCATAGTTATCTGTTCCCTTACAATGTTTCATAGGGTGCCACTCGTATGCTAGCTTGACACTTATTAATGTATACAAATTCTGTTAGTGGGATGTATCTGTCCCATCTCCTCTCGGATTCAATGATACAAGTTCTCGATATATTCTTGAGGGCTTATCACCTTTTACAGGTTATTTTTATCATTTCATTTCATTATTTATAGGAACTCAATGAGTTTCCGAATTTACCTGAATTACTTGTTTTATTTGTCCATCCGCTTGAGGATGATAAGTAAATCTTGATATCTTTAAGCTTATAGCAATTACTGTGGTACAGGTAATTCACATTAATATAACTGAGTCACTGACTCTAGCTACCTTACAAGTGTAGTCTTTCGACAGGCTAGTTCTGAAGTTTTAAATTTCTGACTAAAATTTTCACATTTATTTCCAGTAATAGTACTCTATTCGGGTGCAACTGTATCAATTTATAGATTACTTACAAATATTCTTACTTGTTGTACCACGAGGAAACACGTAGCTCTACATAATAATCCAGTGTCGGTACTGTAATCTGCAGCTTACAATACAAACATCGAGAATATTATATAGTCACTACGTTATAACCTCATGGACTAGGTTTTCTAACATCTTATCTTTCTCGAATCCACTAATATCCTAAATCGATTCCGATTACAATATCCATTAATAATTACTAACAGTAACATCTTTGCCCTCATCTAGAGCAATTCTATTACTGTAACTTACTTTTCGGTCCTCTTGCCTTACATTAAGTAGGCTTGCCAATTAGCTTTATAATTTGTGGTATGTTAGAAAATACTTTTAGCTAACAATTCTTCCAAAATTAATGTCAATCATACTTGTTATTATAATTATTATCCTAAAGGACTAGTCACTAATACCTCAAAATTCATTTCCATGTAAAGGAATAACAACAGAACATGTAGTTCTGACACTAACACACAACTAAGTAGTGCTGGGATCAAATAATAACTAATTGTTTCTTTCAAAAATTAAGAACTTACCAAAGACTACATCCAAGTTCTGCTCTTTCTCCTTGGAGCGTAGTGGACGCTCTGACTGGTGTGCTACCATATTCGGGTTGATTCACTGTGTTATAGTGGTGAGGAGTATCAACTCTATTTCTATCTTGACTCTGACTGACGGTCTGTGAACTCCGGAAAGCAGATCGAGGTGGTCTAGTACAATCTTTAGCAAAGTGTCCAAGTTTTCCACAATTGTAACAGGCTCCAGAGGTCTTATAGCATATCCCACCATGATATTTTCCACAAGTTTCACATTGGCGGGAAGGGTAGGAACTTCTAGTTGTTCGACGACTGGACCTTGGTGGTCTCTGTCTTAATGATCCACCTCTATCGTACCCCTGAGCTCGGGGTTCCTCAAATTCTTTTCTCTTTCTCAAATTACTGTTCGACCTCTGACCCATAAGTTTCTCCCTCTTCTCTATTTCACACTGCCCTTGTGGGGGTTGGAGTGCAGACTTGGGCTTGGATTATCAGTTATCAGCCATTTGTTGAAAGAAAGTGGCCATTTGTTGGGCCATTTGTGCAGTAATTTGTACCGGTAAAACTGGTACAGTCAGGCCTTCGACATTTTGTGGAGCTGGGGCCTCAGCTTGTTCTTCTGCCATCACAGACTGTTATATTGTCTCATTCTTCTCTTCCATTTTTTTTTCACAGAATTTTCTATTCCTGTACAACCAACACAAGGAGATTCCTCTCCATTAGTTCACATTTATGATGTAAATGTACTATATGTATCAAACATTTGAGCAGTAGTTACCGACAAAAAGATTTCAAATTCACAGTTCAAAATTTACTTTAAAACCATTGCTCTGATACCACTAAAACATGTCACACCCTACCCCTCTGTAAGGCATAACATGATCCCATAGTATACCTAATGAATTACCAACTCCGTCTACTGATAACCCATTAAATACACTACAAGGGATTTTCAAAACTTTTCTTACTTCTTTTCTGATGGTGAGCACTATTTACAGGTGTTAAAACCTTTTTGAACTGAAGTGATAGAATTGACACATTTGAATTATTTGGAATTTCTGTAAAAATTTTGGCAGAGTGCCCTCTGTATTTTGGATAAAACAGTTCTTCAGAAAACCTGTAAAAAGCACTTTAATATGTATTTGCAAATCTCAACTCCAACATATTTCTCAACTCAAATCCGCAGTGATTTTTCAAAGACTGAGATACAAGAAATATAATACAAAACTATTCAAGTAAATGAAATCTCAAATTTAAATTTAATTACATACCAAAATATTTTACAAGAGTTTCTATACAACTGCTCAAATAATTTACATACATATTATTACATGCATACATCAAAACCTATGTACATGGGTATACCTATGATATACCTGGAGCTGATCTGAATATATCTTCAAGGAAATTTACTTACTGCTCTATGCTCTTCTTACCTGCGACAGCATACAAAGCTATCGCTGAGTGGTGAACTCAGTGGTGCACAACTATAATTTAAAACATAGTACAATATACATTGATAAAATTTACAGTAAATAATTTGGAAATCTGAATACTCATCAAATTCCAAAACTCAAAATATTCATTGCCAATAATATAAATCATTTGTATAAATGACTTTGATCACAAAATTTAATTTATCAAATCATGACTAACCATTTAAGTAATTCCAACAAAATCAATTATACATAAACCATAATTGAAATCACAATTCCTTACCATTCAAAAGCCATTATGTATCTCAAAAATCATTATGTATCTCAAAAACCATGTTGTATCTCAAAAATCAATCTTTATCTCACTAACTATGCAAGACTAATCCGAAAGGGCCATATTCAATGTGATTCTAACTCCCTATGGTCGGGGAGGTCGAATCAGATTCTAACTCCCTATGGTCGGGGAGGTCGAATCATCGTGCACAGTACCATCACAGTAATGAATCTTCCGCAAGGGCCATAACGATAAAATAAACTTAGATCTAACCTCAAATCAGAGGAAAATCTAAGCCTGTGCACGTACCATGGTAATCAAAACACAACTAACTCCATTGTCTTCTCAACAAATGAGAGAGACGGGTAATAACCTAGTCAAGCATCTATAGTGAGATATAAAACAATATTACAATCCATTTAGTAAGCATAAATCACAATATAATTCGATTCAAAGTCAATTCTAATAACCAATAATTTTTATGCTCATCACAATTCAAATCATAAATTTGCATTTTTCCATGAAAATTACCATCACAATTCAAATCATAAATTTGCATTTTTCCATGAAAATTACCATCACAATTCAAAACATGTTCTATCACAATTTTCCAAAACATAATTTGTTCAATCCATAACAATGCTTAATACTTGTGGAAATACCATTTCACAAAGCTGAATTCATACATACTAGAACAATTTTCAATAATCATTGAATTAAATCCAATGCTTGTTAAACATAATACATAAGAAAAATATGTCATTTAATCATATAAAATATTCAAAACAAAATCAGTTAAAAACTAGTTGTGCACAAACACAATTTAAAACAATAACATACAATTAATCATATGAAATCTTATTCAGAGTAAAATCAGTTGAAAACTAGTTGTGCACAAACCTTTGATAATTGTCTCCTGGTCTGGACTCAGTGTTTCCTTCCCTTTTCCTGAGTCTTTACTAACTGAGAAACACAATTTGAAGTGTTTCAGTACTAAATTAAACTGTCTCTATCGATAATGTTTGACAAATAATTCACTGAATTCAAATATTTACTTAGTCAACCTAATATGTCGACCCTCGATGTTTTCTAGGTAAATTAGGTTTTAGTGTCCTTTATATGTCACATTCAATAGGGTTTTAGGGTTGGTACGTGTTACAAACTCAATTCTATGTATATTGCGTTTTCTTGCATTTCATTACAATTTGTTGGATTTCGGGATACTAGTTTGACCTAATCGGACGACCTAGTTCCCTCGGTTTTTGGGTTTCGGTCAAAACTACAAACTTGTAGATCTATGTCTTATTGCACGCGGGGCAAAATTTTAGGTCAATCCGAGTTAAGTAGACCAAGTTATGGTCATTATACTATTGCTGGTCAAATGGCATCAAATTAGGTCAATTTTAGGTCAATTTGGTCAACTTTGGTTCGGCCAGTTTTTGGACCCGAACTTGTGCAAGCTTTTTGACTTTCTTCTGGTCATTTCTGGGTTTTTGTGTCTTCATAAGACTTGTAGGTATGGGTCTTAGCTATTCATGGTTAAAATTTCAGGTCAATTGGACCTATTTTGAGTGAGTTACGGTCTAAACACTCACTGCTGCCCAATTGGTCATTTTTCAGGTCCTAATTGCACCTAATCCGAATTCGTCATTTTCTTAGGTCACCTTGCAAGCAGAATTTTGGTATGTTTTCTCAATGAAAGTTGGCACATTTTGTGCCTAGTTCCACCTCCAATTGGTCTCATACCAATTGAGGTTACACATTTAAACTTATTGGCTAAAATGTACACTGCCCTTGGTTACTTTGCTTAACACACATCAATTACACACATTTACCTTGCAATTTGTTTACTTCCCTACCAATCTGTTTTGGTACATTACCAAAAGCATATTCTACTTTACACTAACATTACTTTGGGCAGATTACAATTACCCTCAACACACCAAATATAATTCACATTTACAAGTTCTAAGTACCATTACATACACACCTAACCATTACAAATCTTACATACACTTTACAATATCAATCTCCATACATATCCATCAATCCTTCTAGGTCAATATTCTGCCTACACTTCCATGAATACATACATTTACTCAAGTGTTCCCAAGCTGCCGAAAATTGTCCTTCAACATCAAAGTGCCCTACAATTTACCAATTCCCATCCAAGTGCATAAATCACCATATATATGTGAAATAATTCACTAGGATATTAAATCACCATGATCAACATTATTTCTCATCAATTATATGCATAATAAATCAATAAATGCGTGACCCCATGGCTGTCCAAAAATGGCTATCTCAATAACTATTTAAACTTTAAAATTTCCTTCACAAAACTAACACCCATAACATGAACATAAAGTTTAACAAAGGAATTCTCAAAAATGTAAACTTACCTTTAATTGTAACTTGCTAAACCTTCACCAAACTTCTCAAATTTGGTATCAATATCTTCCTTGTGATGTGTAGACCATTTTTCATGAAGGAACCTAAGAGATTGGAGTTGAAATAAAGGAGTTAATGGAGCTTTCTCAAATTTTGGCTATGGAGTCTTTAATGGAGTTCACTTCGGCATGGGAGAAGAAATGAAGATGATGAAGTATTTGGTGGGTTTAAATCTGCCCATTAGTGAATATTATAATCCCTTAGTGGTCCACTCACATAAGAAATTGATTTTATATGTTTAATTTTCATTTATTCCACATTAAACCCATAGTTTTTGCTATTTTCTTTAAATACCACCAAATTAATTTTTCATTTTATTTTCTAAGTGTAATATTATTTATTTTTAATGGACATTTAGGTCAAAAGAAAATTCGGGAAGTCAAATGACCATAATGCCCCTGTTCGGGTTGCATTCCCGATTTTTCTGAACACCGTGTTTTGTCCGCTTTTCGATTTCTCACTTTTCTTTGTACTAATTATTTAATTTTTCTTTGATCTTTCTAATGATATTTATTCTTCAATAAGGGTCTATTTAATTCCTAAAATGTTTTCCGTGGTTCCTCGATCCGAGGCTAGTCAACGGTCCATGCCGTGACTTCCCGGTGCGGTCACCCATCGCTAGGCTTCCCGGCTCGCTTAACTTGATCACATTTCTTTGCTATTATTTTTCCTTTGTTTTTCTTGTATTTTCTTTTCTTGTATTTCATTATTTTATGTCTCCTCACTCATATCGAAGCACAGTTCTAGGCATCCTAGCTGTCCGGACAGCACTGGTCACCGGAACAGCAGAACGCACTATCGAACTTAGGGGTGTTACACTAACTCAGTGTTTTTTTCCCTTTCCCTGAATCTTTGCTAACTTAAACACACAATGTGAAGTGTTTCAGTACTCATTTAAACCGTCTCTAACAAATAAGGCTTAACACTTAATTTATTGAATTCTATTATTTCCTCAGTCAACCTAAGATGTTGACCCTCGATGCAGTCTAGGTGAATTAGGTTTTAATGTTACCAATATGTCACATTTCTAGCCTTTTAGTATTGGTACATGTTACCAAATTCATTTCCATGTGTACTGCGTTTTATTGCAATTTGTTAGATTCCGGTATACTAATTTAACCTAGCCGGATGACCTAGTTCTCTCGATTTTTGGGTTTTAGTCCAAACTAAAAACTTGTAGTTTTATGTCTTATTGCACGTGGGGCAAAATTGCATGTCATTCTGAGTTGTGTAGACCAAGTTATGGTCAATCTACCAATGCTGGACAGAATGTATCAAAATGGTCACTTTAGGTCATTTTTAGGTCACTTTTGGTTCGGCCAGTTTTTTGACCTGAACTTGTGCAAGCTATTTGACTTGCATATAGTCATTTCTGGGCTCTGATGTCTTCATAAGAATTGTAGATATATGTCATGGTAAAAATTTCAGTCAATTGTACCTGTTTTGAGTGAGTTATGGCCAAAACACTAACTGCTGCCCAAATGGTAAATTTTCAGGCTTTCAAAGCATTAATCCGTATTTGGTGATTTTTCAAGTCACCTTCTAAGCAGAATTTTGGTAAGCTTCCTTCATGAAAGTTGGCACTTTTTGTGCCTAGTTTCACCTCTAATTGGTCTCATACCAATTGGTGTCACACACTCAAGGTTCTAAGCCAAAACACACACTGTCCTGCTACACAATCTTCATCACATACCAAAGGACACATTCAACACTTACCAAGTTACACATCCAAGCCAATTCTGGTTTGTACCATAACATAAACACACTTTACTTCACATTGTTGGTCATCTTGGCAGCTTGTAACCACACTCAATATGCACATTATAGTACAGAATTTTCCAAGTCCAATTACAAACAATTTAACCACATAACATAGCTCATTTACATGTCCAAACTCAAACCTTTATATACATATACATGCTACCATAACAAGCACCATAATTCAACAATATAATTCCATAAACCAACCCATGAAACAACATATTTTGATTTACACTTCAAGTTGCTAATTTGTACATCTCTTCCAATTAACTTCCAAGCTTCCAAAATCATACCTTACACATACATTTAGTATACATTATCTAATTTATTCCTACACACATAAACACTTACATCAACACTTTAATCTACCATTTACATGCAAGGATAAACTGTTCTTATTGAGGTTCCATGGCTGCCAAAATGTACATCTCCCTTAAAACATCAAACTTCAAAAATTCTTCCACAAATCAACTACCCACAACATCCATTCAAGGTTTAATGAAACAAGAATAAAAAATATATACTTACCACTTTTGAAATTCTTCAAAACCTCACCAAAACTTCAATTTCTTGTTGCCTATCTACTGCCCAAGTTGTGTAGAATAACTTTAGCGAAGGATAATGGAAGAAAATTGGCTTGGAGATGAAGGATTGAAGCATGCATGGAGCTTGTGAAATGCGGCCATGGAGAATTCTTTCAAGGGAAATTTCGGCTGGTTTTTGGCAAGGTTGAAGAAGATGAAGTTTTCTGTCCAAAATAGATTTAGTGGTCCACTTAAGTGGAGTTAGTGGAGCACCATCACCCATTTAAATGTTTGTTTATTTTAAAGTTTTCATATTCCCACATTTAACTCCTATCTTTTGCTATTTAAATTATGTACCACCAATTTAATTTTTTCATGACATTTTCTAAGTATAATATCATTTATTTTTAATAGACATTTAGGTCAAAAGACAACTTGGGGTGTCAAATGACCACAATGCCCCTGTTCGGGTTGCATTCCCTATTTTTCGGTAATACCGAGTTTTGTCGTTTTCTCGATTTTGTTTTGATATTTCTAATGATATTTATACTTCAATATACATTTATTTAAGTCCTAAAAATATTTTCCAAGGTTCCCCGCAGTCCAGGGCTAGTCAACGGTCGACGCCACAACTTCCCGGTGCGGTCAGCCATCGCTAGGGTTCTCGGCGTTTAACTTGGTTACATTTCGTTGCTATTATTTTTCCTTTGTTTTTCTTTTCTTGTATTTCATTATTTTATGTCTCCTCATCCATATCTAAGTGTAGTTCTAGGCATCCTAGCTGTCCGGACAACACTGGTCACCAGAATAGTATAACGCACTACCAAACATAGGGGTGTTAAAATTCTCCCCCCCCCCTTAAAATAAATTTCGTCTCAAAATTTTACCTGGCATTAGTCTCTGAACAGCTGTGGGTGTTGTCTCCTCATATCCTCTTCACGTTCCCAAGTAGCTTCCTGGCCTGAATGATGGTTCCACAGCACTTTAACCAGGTGTATCTGTTTATTCCTCAGCTGCATCACCTCATATGCCAGAATTTATATGGGTTCTTCCTCATATGAGAGGTCTGAATTTACCTCAATCTCTTCAACTGATAGTACATGAGATGGGTCAGATCTACACCTCCTTAACATGGACACATGGAAGACACTGTGTATCATTTCTAGCTCTGGAGGTAATACTAGCCGATATGCTAAAGGACCCACCCTTTCCAGAACCTCATATGGTCTTATGAAACGAGGACTCAGTTTCCCCTTTCTACCAAATCTCATAATCCTCTTCCAAGGAGAAACTTTGAGGAATACTTTATCACCCACTGCATATTCAATGTCTGTTCTCTTCAGATCAACATAGAACTTATGAAGGTCTGATGCAGTCTTGAGTCTATCTCTAATCAATCTGATATTTTCCTCTGTCTACTGAACAATTTCTGGCCCAATCATCTTTCTTTCACCAACTTCATCCCAACATAGGGGAGTTCTGCACTTCCTGCCATACAAAGTTTCATATGGAGGCATCCTAATGCTTGATTGGTAGTTGTTGTTATAAGCAAACTCAATCAAAGTCAAGTGTGTATCCAACTACCTTTAAACTCAATCACACAAGCCCGTAGCATATCCTCAAATATCTGAATTACCCTATCAGATTGGCCATCTGTCTGTGGGTGAAATGCTGTGCTAAAGTTCAATTTAGTTCCTAGGGCTCTCTGAAGACTACCCCAGAATCTAGAAGTGAACCTAGGATCTCTGTCAGATACAATTGATACTGGCACTACATGTAGTTTTACAATTTCAAATATGTATAATCTGGCCAATCTTTCTAGGCTATAGTCCATCCGGACTGGCAAAAAGTGAGCAGACTTGGTTAGTCTATCAACTATAACCCATACTGCATCATGACTATTCTGTGTACTCGGAAGTCCCATCACAAAATCCATAGTTATCCATTCCCATTTCCACTCTGGTACTGGCAATGGATGTAACAAACCCGCTGGAACTTGATGTTCTGCCTTTACTTGCTGACAAGTTAGGCATTTGGAAACAAATTCAGCTATATCCCTCTTCATATCCATCCACCAGTAATGCTCTTTCAGCCCTCTGTACATTTTAATTGCACTAGGGTGCATAGCAAAAGGAGACTCATGTGCTTCCTTCATAATGATATGTCTTAATTCCACATCATTAGGAATGCACATTCTGCCTTGATGTAATAATAAACCATCATCTCTCATAGAGAATTCAGGTTTCTTGCCCTGCTAGACTTCTTTCAGTAGCTTCTGATATTTATCATCACTCTGAGCAGCCATTTTGATCTAATCAATCAACACTGGCTGTACATGCCATGTAACTACTGTCTGTCCCTCATCATCAATCTCTAAACTGGCATGATGTGCCTTCAATTCATATACCATGGACAAAGGAGAAACTCTGAGACTTGCCATAGTCTTGTGACTTAAGGCGTCAGCCACCACATTTGCTTTCCCTGGCTGATAGTCTATTAAGCAATCATAGTCTTTAATCAGTTCTAACCATTTCCTCTGCCTCAAATTCAATTCCTTCTGGGTGCCTAAATACTTCAAGCTCTTTGTGATCTGTGTAGATGTAACATTCCTCCCCATACAAATAGTGTCCAGATCTTTAGAGCAAAAACAATAGCTGCTAGCTTCAAATCATGTGTTGGGTAGTTCCTCTCATGCGATTTTAGCTGGTGTGATGTATAAGCAATGACATTCCAATCTTGCATCAGTACACAGCCTAACCCATTGTGAGAAGCATCACTATAAACTGTATACTCTTTACCCGGTGTAGGTAAAGTAAGGACTGGAGCTTCAGTCAAACACCTCTTTAACTCATCAAAATTATGTTGACATTTATCTGTCCACTGAAATTTTACATCTTTCTGAAGCAGCTTGGTCAGTGGAGAAGCTAACATAGAAAACCCTTTCACAAATCGACGGTAATATCCAATTAAACCCGATTTTTCGGTAATACCAAGTTTTGTCGATTTCTCGATTTCCCGTTTTTCTTTGTACTAATTAATTAATTTTTTTTTTGATATTTCTAATGATATTTATACTTCAATAAACATTTATTTAAGTCCTAAAAATATTTTCCAAGGTTCCCCGTAGTCCAGGGCTAGTCAACGGTCGACGCCACAACTTCCCGGTGCGGTTACCCATCGCTAGGGTTCTCGGCTCGTTTAACTTGGTTACATTTCATTTCTATTATTTTTCTTTTGTTTTTCTTTTCTTGTATTTCATTATTTTATGTCTCCTCATCCATATCTAAGTGTAGTTCTAGGCATCCTAGCTGTCCGGACAACACTGCTAAACATAGGGGTGTTACACATATTATTACATGCATACATTAAACTTATGTACTTGGGTATACCTATGATATACCTGGAGCTGATCTAAATGTGTCTTCAAAGAAGCTTACTCAACTGCTCTATGCTCTTTTCACCTGCAACAGCATGCAAAGCTATCGCTGAGTGGAGAACTCAGTGGTGCACAACTATAATTTAAAATCTAATACCATATATATGTTGACGGAATTATAACAAATAATTTGGAAATCTTGAACTTCATAAAAATTTCAAAGATCAAAATAATCGTTGCCAATAATATAATCATTTGTTAAAATAACCTTGATGAAGAATTTCAATTTGTCAAATCACAATTGAACAATTAAGGTAATTCCATCAATTTAAGAAAAAAAATATTAATTTCAATAAAATCAAGTATGCATACATCCCATTTGAAATCAAAATTCTTTACTATTCAAAAGCCATTCTTTATCTCACTAACTATGCAAGACTAATCCGAAGGGGCCATCTTCGGGGTGATTCTAACTCCCTATGGTCGGGGAGGTCGAATCTGATTCTAACTCACTATGGTCGGGGAGGTCAAATCATCGTGCACAGTACACATCACAATAATGAAATTTTCGAAAGGGCCATAATAAAAAAAAACATAGATCTAACCTCTAATAAGAGGAGAATCTAAGCCTGTGCACGTACCATGGTAATCAAAATAATGCTAACTCCATTGTCTCCTCAACAAATAAGAGAGACGGGTAATAACCTAGTCAAGCATCTATAGTGCGATATAAAACAATATCATCAATCTCTATCTTTTTTGTGAGCATAAATCATAATACAATTCAATTCAAAGTCAATTCCAATATCCAATAATTTTTATGCTCATCACAATTCAAAACATAAATTTGTATTTTTCCATGCAAATTGCACATCACAATTCAAAACATATTCTATTAAAATTTTCCAAAACATAATTTATTCAATCCATAGCAATAATTAATACTTGTTGAAATACCATTTCACAAAGCTAAATTCATACATACTATGACAATTTCAATAATCATTGAATTAAATCCAATACTTGATAAACATAATACATAAGGAAAATACGTCATTTAGTCATATGAAATTTTCAAAACAAAATCAATTAAAAACTAGTTTTGCACAAACCTCTGATGAGTCGCCTCTTGGCCTTGACTCAGTGAGTCTTTTCCCTTTCCAGTGTCTTTTCTAATTGAAACACATAATTTAAAGTGTTTCAATACTCATTTAAATTATTTCTAATAATAAGGTTCAATAATTAAATTTTATTAATACTATTCCTTTCATTAGTCAACCTATAATATTGACCTTTAATGCACACTAGGTGAATTAGTTATAATGTCACTAATATGTTCCATTTTTCATTCCTCACATGTTGACATATGTTACCAATTTCATTTCAAAGCTTATTGCATTTTATTGTAATTATTCAGATTTCATGGCCAATGTTTACTGTCTATTAGACCAAGCTACAGTGTAAATTTAATAGATTTCTCTTCATTAAATTGTTTCTCATTGTGTCTTCTTTAATTTCCTTTTTGAATCTTGTCATTTGGATTTGTATAACTCAAGTTATGGTCAATTGACCATAACTAGGTCAATTTTGAATTTTGGCTCCCTTACTAGGCAGTTTTAGTATTACACTTTGCCAATTTTATTTGAGTAGGTTACTGCCATATTTAGGTCTGTTACTCTTCATAGGATACGTTACCCTATATCTTATAGTCACTAAGAATTTTTTATTGTAATTTTTCTAGTCTTGTAGAGTTACTTATAGTCAAGTTATTGGACTAGACTCAATGGTATTATAAAGACAGGATGTTTAACTAGGGCAGTAGCATTGACCCAACATTTGAGCTTTAAGGTAAGGGAGAGGTCTAAAACAAAGTTGAAGGTCTATTTTTTAGCTTTCCATAATGGTATGGCTCATTTTGTTTGAAGACTTCTAGTGGGAGTTATACTTAAAACACTTTGCTGGAGTTAATGGTCATTGGAACCATTTCCAGATTTGGTATGCCAACTTAATCAAGCTAGTTGACCTAGTTCCCTAAGTTTCTGGGTTTTGGTCAAAATACCATTATTGTAGGCCTATGTCTTAGTGAAAATTTGGCATTGGTTTCAGGGCATTTGGAGTTATATGGACCAAGTTATGGTCATTTTACTATTGCTGGTTAAGTTGCACTTATATTGCAAAGTTTAGGTCATTTTTAGGTCAAAGTCAATTCGGCCAGTTTTTGTAACCCAACTTGTGCAAGCATTTTGACTTGGTTCTGGTCATCTCTGGGCTTTAATGTCTTCATAAGAGTTCTAGTTATATGTCTAAGCTTTCCATGGTATAAATTTCAGGTCATTTGGACCTGTTTTGAGTGAGTTATGGCCAAAATACTGACTGCTATTCAAATAGTCAAAATTTAGGGTTTTCATGTCATGCAATTCCAGATTTAGTCATTCTTTTAGATCACTTCTAAGCAGAATTTTAGCAAGTTTTCTGCATATAAGTTGGCCTATTTTATGTCTAGTTTTACCTCCAATTAGCCTCATACCAATTGGGGTCACACAAATTCACTTATAACCTAAAATGCATACTACCCTTACTAACCACACTTTGCATTGAAAAATGGCACTTCTAATGGCCATCATTCACTTTACAATTTGGGCAATTGTCCAACAACAACCCAATGTAATCAAGTATCCAATAATAACTCAATTCCATTAAATCAATTGTCCCACAACAACTCAATTTAAGTTAAATATCCAGCAACACTTAATTCAATTAAATCAAACACTTATACAAATCTTCAAACTCCAATCAACTGATCAAAACCACTAATGTACATTCCATTAACTCATAATCAACATTAATATACATGATAATAAGGCCTTCCTAAGCACATCAAGGCTGTCCAAATTGGTACCTATGCTTCAACTTCCATATTGACTTCATAACCTTACTTCAAATACACAATTCAAACATACACATGTTAATTAAACTCTTATACATTTAAGCACTTTAATCAACACCTCAAATCACCATTTACATAAACAAATAATTCATACTCTCATGGACATGAGGGCTGCCAAATTGGAGACTTGTCAACACTCAACAATTTCTTCAAATTCTTTTATATTCCTACTCACCATAATCTCAATTACAAGTTTAATAAAGCAAGTAAAATAAGCACTTACCTCTTTTGAAGCTTGTCCAAACTTCACCAAAACCTTTCTTTCTTGCTCCCTATCTCTTCCCCAAGCTGTATGGACCAACTTTAGTAAAGGATAATGGAAGAAAATTAGCTTGGATCATAGAGAGAGAGAGCTTGGCCATGGATGGCCATGGATGAATTTGAATGGGAAATGGAATTCGACCAAATGAAAATGTGAGGAAGAAAAAGGTGAAAGTGGAGAAATCTATCCACTTTGCGATTTATATAGGTCTATTAAATAATACTTAGTGGAGCACTAATGATAACTAAAAGATTAATTAATCCAAGATTCCTAAAATTGCAATTATGCCCTCAATCTTTCACTATTTATATTATATACCCAATTTCTTATTTTTATGACATTTTCAAAATTTAATACCACTTATTTTTCAGGGACATTTAGGTCAAAAGTCCACTCTAGGTGTCAAATGACCAAAATGCCCCTCTTCGGATTGTATTTCGAATTTTTCGGTACTACCGATTAACTCCTTGACCCGCGGATTTCTTAAACTTTCGTTTTTCGTTTATACTAACTTACTAATTTTTCTTTGACATTTTCTAAGTCAATTATACCTCAATAAATGTTTATTTAAGTCTTAAAAATATTTCTCAGGGCTCCCCGTAGTCCAGGGCTAGTCAACGGTCCTCGCCGCAACTTCCCAGTGCGGTCACCCATCGCTACAGTGTCGGCTCGTTTAACTTACGTTCATTTCGTCTCTTTTATTTTCTCTTAATTTTTTTTGTATTTTATTTTTATTTATTTCATCATTTTATGCCTGTTTATTATCACTGAAGTGTAGTTCCAGACATTCTGACTTGTCCGGACCGACATTAGGTCACCAGAGTAG
This sequence comes from Hevea brasiliensis, assembly GCF_030052815.1. Classification (NCBI taxonomy): domain Eukaryota; kingdom Viridiplantae; phylum Streptophyta; class Magnoliopsida; order Malpighiales; family Euphorbiaceae; genus Hevea; species Hevea brasiliensis. The sequence goes on from NC_079496.1 coordinate 51,031,267, forward strand.
TTGAATGTACAGACTACGTAAAGTGAGGGCGTTACAATTCTTCCTCTTTAAATAAAAATTTCATCCTAGAAATTTACCTGATGTATCTGTTGCTTCCATGATTCTTCATTTCTTTGTGTTGTTTCATCAATATCTAGGTTCGGCTCCTCTCTAGCCTTCGTGGCATACACCCGTGGTGTCACCCTGACTTCGGGACTTTTGACCGTCTTAGAAATAGCCTTCTGTGAAATCTCAGTCGTCTCTACTCTGACTGCACCTTACTGGATACTGTGTCCCACCATTGATACGCATCATGTTGGAGTAGAGACATAGCACCCTCCAGGTTCTGTTCTGACCAATTCTCATACTTACTTTCCTATTTACTTCTCTTTCCATTCCATAACTTAACTTTAATTAGTTCATCTCTTGGTCTTATCTTCTTCCTTGACTCGACAGTCGAGTCAAAATTTAGCACTGCTTATCACCCCTAAGAAATCCACTATACCTCGGTATTACTCTAATTTGGCCCTTTAACCATTCTAGTCAACCCCTTTACTAATATTCGCAACATTTCTTTATTACAGTTGAACCAGTTATTCAAAATTTCACTTCCATAACTCTTTTATTTATCAATATTCTATAACTTACTTCCTTTTGTACTGAACTATAACCTTTCGATATTTTAACTTTTGAGTTTTAAATCCCTAAGTAGGATTTCCAAACTCATTTCTAACAATAAAATTCTGTCCTGGCATAACTATACCAAAACAGATGCTGTTGGCAATTATTCTCATCTTGGTGTACTATCGAGTAGTACGTAGCTCTACACAATAATCTCAAGTCAGTACTGTAATCTGTAGCTTACAGTATAAACATCAAGAATGTTGCATAGTTACTATGATACATTCCAATAGATCAAATTTTCTTATATCTTATCGTTCTCAAATCCACTAATATCCTAAACTTATTCTGATTACAATAGCCATTGATAATTACTAACTATAACATCTTTACCCTCGTCTAGAGCAAGTCTATTACTGCAACTTACTTTTAGGTCCTCTTGCCTTACATTAAGTAGGATTGCCAATTAGCTTTATAATTTACGGTATGTTAGAAAATACTTTTAGATGAAAATTTTTTCAAAATTAATGTCAATCATACTTGTTATCGTAGTTTTTATCCTAAAGGACTAGTCACTAATGCATCAAAATTTATTCCCCTGTAAAGGAATAGCAACAGAACATATAATTATAACACTAACATGCAAATAAGTAGTGCTGGGATCAAAGAATAACTAATTGTTTTTTTTCAAAAATTAAGAACTTACCAACAGGTACATCCAAAGTTTATGGTCTTTCTCCTTGGTGCATAGTGGACACTCTGACTGGTGCGCTACTATGTTCGTGTTGATTCACTGTGTTATGGTTATGAAGAGTATCAACTCTATTTCTATCTCGACCTCTACTGACTGTCTGTAAGCTTCAGAGAGCAGATCAAGGTACTCTAGTACAATCTCTAGCGAAATGTCCATGTTCACCACAATTGTAGCAGGCTTCAGTGGCTTTATCACAAATACCCCCCCATGTAGTTTGCCATAAGAGTTGTAGATGCGAGGAGGATATGAACTTCTAGTTGTTCGACGACTGGACCTTGGTGGCCTCTGCCCTAAAGATCCGCCTTGTAACACCCTCACTTTACGTAGTCCGTACATTCGACTACTCAGGTGACCTAATATCGATTCGAACAAGTCAGGATGTCTGAAACTGCACTTCATTAATAATAAACAGGCATAAAATGATGAAATAAATAAAAAGAAAATACAAGAAAAAATTAAAGAAAAATAAAAGGGAGAAAGTGAAACTAAGTAAAATGAGCCGACACCGTAGCGATGGGTGACTGCACTAGGAAGTTACGGCGTGGGCCGTTGACTAGCCTTGGACCGCGGAGAACCCTAGAAAATATTTTTTAGACTAAAATAAACATCTATTGAAGTATAAATGACATTAGAAATGTCAAATAAAAATTAAATAATTAGTACAAAGAAAAACGAGAAATCGAGAAAACGATAAAACTCGGTGTTATCGAAAAATTGGGAATACAACCCGAATAGGGGCACTGTGGTCATTGACACCCTGAGTTGCCTTTTGACCTAAATTTCCATTAAAAATAAATGATATTAAACTTTGAAAATGTCATAAAAAAAATTAAATTGTGGTACGTAATGTAAATAGTGGAAGAATGGTGACAAAATTGCAAAATTAGAAACTTTAGATTATTAAATCTTAAAAGTAAGTTAGTGCTCGACTAAGGAGAATTAAGGGACATTAAAATACAACATTTTGGGATAAAAAATCTATCATCTTCAACCTCACAAATAGACCAGCCGAATTCATCCTCCCAAAAGAAAATCCTCCATAGCCAAACCTCATTCTACCTCCATGCACTCCACATTTAGCCCTCTTTTACACTAAGTTTCTTCATTAAACCTTGCATACTCAGCTTGGGGAAGACATTAGCAGTAAAAAGAAGAAGCTTGGGTGAGGTTTTAGTAAGCTCCAATTAGAGGTAAGTGCTTATTTTCTTCCCTTGCTTAATTAAAACTTGTGTTGAGGTTATGGGTAGTATTTTGGGTGAAGAAATTTTAAGAAATGGTTGAGTTATGGACTGTCCATTTTTAGCAGCTATGGAAGTGTAAGGTAAGTGGTTTGTTCTTATATGAATTTGATGGGTAATGATATTAAATTAAGTGCTTATATTTATTGAAGTTGAATTTCATGTGTAAAGTTTGATTTGTAAGCTTGAAAAGTGAAAATAGAAGTTGATGGGTATGTGTAAACTTGTGGCAGCCTCATGAAGAAGATTTAAGTGTTTAAGTTCATGAAATATTGTTGAATTATGTTGCTTATGGTGGCAGCATGTGTATGTGAATAATTGTTTGGATTTGGACATGTAAATGGGGTATGTTCATGTGGTTAAATTATTGTAATTAGACTTTGAAAATTCTAAGTTATAATGTGTATGTTGAGAGTGGTTACAAGCTGCAAAAATGACCAAAATGTGATGTAAAGTGTGTTAATGTTATGGTACCAAATCAGATTTGGCATGAAAGGTAAACTTGGTAAGTATTGAATGTGTAATTGGTAAGTGTTGAATAATGTGTAACAGGGCAGTGTACATTTTAGCTTAGAACCTTAAGTGTGTGACTCCAATTGGTATGAGACCAATTGGAGGTGAAACTAGGCACAAAATGTGCCAACTTTCATGAAGGAAGCTTACCAAAATTCTGCCTAGAAGGTGACTTGAAAAATTACCAAATCCGGATTAGTGACTTGAAAGCCTGAAAATTGACCATTTGGGCAGTAGTTAGTTTTTTGGCCATAACTCATTCAAAATAGGTTCAATTGACCTGAATTTTTTACCATGAATAGTTGAGACATATATCTACAATTCTTATGAAGCCACCAAAGCCCATAAATGGCCAGAACCAAGCCAAATAGCTTGCACAAGTTCAGGTCCAAAAACTGGTCGAACCAAAAGTGACATAAAAATGACCTAAAGTTACCATTTTGGTACATTCTGTCCAGCATTGGCAAATTGACCATATCTTGGTCTACACAACTCAGAATGACCTGAAATTTTGCCCCGCGTGCAATAAGACATAGACCTACAAGTTTGTAGTTTGGACCGAAAATCGAGGGAACTAGGTCGTCTGGCTAGGTCAAAATAGTAAACCGAAATCCAGCAAATTGCAATAAAATGCAATATACTTAAAAGTGAATTTGGTAACATGTACCAACACTAAAAGGCTATAAAATGTGACATTTTGGTAACATTAAACCTAATTCATCTAGAGTGCATCGATGGTCAACATTTTAGGTTGACTAAGAAAAATAATAGAATTCAATAAATTAATTATTAAGCCTTATTATTAGAGACAGTTTAAATGAGTACTGAAACACTTCAAATTGTGTGTTTCAGTTAGTAAAGACTCAGGGGAGGGGAAGGAAACACTGAGTCAGGACCAAGAGACATTTATCAAAGGTTTGTGCACAACTAGTTTTTAACTAATTTTGTTCTGAATATTTCATATGATTAAATGACATATTTTTCTTATGTATTATGTTTAACAAGCATTGGATTTAATTAAGTGATTATTGAAATTGTTATAGTATGTATGAATTTAGCTTTGTGAAATGGTATTTCCACAAGCATTAAGCATTGTTGTGGATTGAATAAATTTTGTTTTGGAAAATTGTGATAGAACATGTTTTGAATTGTGATGGGAAAATTGCATGGAAAAATGCAAATTTATGATTTGAATTGTGATGAGCATAAAAATTATTGGATATTGGAATTGACTTTGAATCGAATTGTATTATGATTTATGCTCACTAAAAGGATTGTGATATTGTTTTATATCTCACTATAGATGCTTGACTAGGTTATTACCCGTCTCTCTCATTTGTTGAGAAGACAATGGAGTTAGTTGTGTTTTGATTACCATGGTACGTGCACAGGCTTAGATTCTCCTCTTATTAGAGGTTAGATCTAAGTTTTTTTATGTTATGGCCCTTTCGAAAGATTCATTATTGTGATGTGTACTGTGCACGATGATTCGACCTCCCCGACCATAGGGAGTTAGAATCCGATTCGACCTCCCCGACCATAGGGAGTTAGAATCACCCCGAAGATGGCCCTTTCGGATTAGTCTTGCATAGTTTTTGAGATAAAGAATGATTTTTGAGATAAAGAATGACTTTTGAGATAAATAATGGTTTTTGAATAGTAAAGAATTGCGATTTCAATTATGATTTATGTATAATTGATTTTGTTGGAATTACCTTAAATGTTTGGTTGTGATTTGATAAATTGAATTTCATGATCAAAGTCATTTCATACAAATGATTATGTTATTGGCAATAAATAATTTGATTTTTGGAATTTGATGAGTATTATGATTTCCAAATTATTTGCTATAATTTTGCTAAGGTATATTGAACTATGTTTTAAGTTATAGTTGTGCACCACTGAGTTCACCACTCAGCGATAGCTTTGTATGCTGTCGCAGGTTAAAAGAGTATAGAGCAATTGAGTAAGCTTCTTTGAAGACACATTCAGATCAACTCCAGGTACATCATAGGTATGCCCATATACATAGGTTTTGATGTATGCATGTAATAATATGTATGTAAATTATTTGAGTAGTTGTATAAAAACTCTTGTAAAATATTTTAGTATTTAATTAAATGTAAATTATTATAAATGTAAATTTGAGATTTCATTTACCTGAATAGTTTTGTAATATTAATTTTGAGTTTTGTAATCAATGAAATCTTTCTTTTATGATGAGATTGGTTTGAAAATGAATTGATTTGATTATTGAGATTTGAATTGTGAGTTGAAATGAAGTTATTAGAGTTGTATTTGAGAAAACATATTGGGAGTGTGTTTCTTTGCAGGTTTTGAAGAACTGTTTTCTCAAAATACAGCCAGCACTCTGCCAAAATTTTGAAAAATTTTTATAATACCAGATTTTAATCGATGATTTAAATTTCATGAAAATTGATTTAAAATTCCTTTAGTATATTTAATGGGTTACCGGTAGGCGAAGTACGGTAATTCATTAGGTGTACTACGGGATCGTGTTACATCTTACGGAGGAGTAGGGTGTTACACGCCTCTATCAGATCCATAGCCACTAGGCTCTCCAGTGGTCTTCCTTTTTTTCAATTTACTATTTGAACTTTGATCAGTAGGTCTTTCATTCTTCTTTATTTCATATTGCCCTTGTGGGTGTTGGGTTTGTACTCGGGCTTGGGCTGACAGATTATCAGCCATTTGTTGAAAGAAAGTGGCCATTTGCTGGGCCATTTGTACAGTAATTTGTACAGGTGGGGCTGGTAAAGTCAAGCTTCTGACTGTCTGAGGAGCTAGGGCCTCACCTTGTACTTCTACCATCACAAACTATTCTATTGTCTCATTCTTCTCTTCCATATCTTTTCACAGGATTTTCTATTTCCTGTACAACCAACACAAGGAGATTTCTTTCTATTAGTTCATATTTATGATGTAAATGTACTATATGTATCAAACATTTGAGCAGTTGTATTTACTGATAAAAAGATTTCAAATTCACAGTTCAAAATTTACTTTAAAACCATTGCTTTGATACCACTAAACATGTCACACCCTACTCCTCCGTAAGATGTAACATGATCTCGTAGTACACCTAATGAATTACCGTACTTCACCTACCGGTAACCCATTAAATATACTACAATGGATTTTAAATCAATTTTCATGAAATTTAAATCATTAATTAAAATCTGGTGTTATAAAAATTTTTCAAAATTTCGACAGAGTGCGGACTGTATTTTGAGAAAACAGTTCTTCAAAACCTGCAAAGAAACACACTTCCAATAATTTTGCTCAACCATAACTCCATTTCAAATCATTTCTCAATACAATTCAATCTTAATAATCAAATCAATTCATTTTCAAACCAACCTCATCATAAAAGAAACACTTCATTGATTACAAGACTCAAAAATTAATATTATAAAACTATACAGGTAAATGAAATCTCAAATTTACATTACAATAATTTACATTTAATTACACACCAAAGTATTTTACAAGAGTTTTTATACAACCGCTCAAATAATTTACATACATATTATTACATGCATACATCAAACTTATATACATGGGTATACCTATGATATACCTGGAGCTGATATGAATGTGACTTTAAAGAATCTTACTCAACTGCTCTATGCTCTTTTCACCTGCGACAGCATGTAAAGCTATCGCTGAGTGGTGAACTCAGTGGTGCACAACTATAATTTAAAATCTAATACCATATATATGTTGACAAAATTATAACAAATAATTTGGAAATCTTGAACTTCATAAAAATTTCAAAGGTCAAAATAATCGTTGTCAATAATATAATCATTTGTTAAAATAACCTTGATCAAAAATTTCAATTTGTGAAATCACAATTGAACAATTAAAGTAATTCTAGCAATTTATGGAAATAAATATTAATTTCAATAAAATCAAGTATGCATATATCCCATTTGAAATCAAAATTCTTTACTATTCAAAAGTCATTCTTTATCTCACTAACTATGCAAGACTAAATCAAAAGGGCCATATTCGGGGTGATTCTCCTATGGTCGGGGAGGTCGAATCATCGTGCACAGTACACATCACAATAATGAAACTTTCAAAAGGGCCATAACAAAAAAAACTTAGATCTAACCTCTAATAAGAGGAGAATCTAAGCCTGTGCACGTACAATGGTAATCAAAACAAAGCTAACTCCGTTCTCTCCTCAACAAATGAGAGAGACGGGTAATAACCTAGTCAAGCATCTATAGTGAGATATAAAACAATATCATCAATCTCTTTGTCCTTTTTGTGAGCATAGATCACAATACAATTCAATTCAAAGTCAATTCCAATATCCGATAATTTTTATGCTCATCACAATTTAAAACATAAATTTGTATTTTTTCATGCAAATTGCCCATCACAATTCAAAACATATTCTATCAAAATTTTCCAAAACATAATTTATTCAATCCACAACAATGATTAATACTTGTTGAAATACCATTTCACAAAGCTAAATTCATACATACTATGACAATTTCAATAATCATTGAATTAAATCCAATACTTGATAAACATAATACATAAGGAAAATACGTCATTTAGTCATATGAAATTTTCAGAACAAAATCAATTAGAAACTAGTTTTGCATAAACCTCTGATGAGTCACCTCTTGGCCTTGACTCAGTGGGCCTTTTCCCTTTTCAATGTCTTTTCTAACTGAAACACATAATTTAAAGTATTTCAGTACTCATTTAAATTATTTCTAATAATAAGGTTCAATGATTAAATTTTATTAATACTATTCCTTTTATTAGTCAACCTATAATGTTGACCTTTAATGCACACTAGGTGAATTAGTTATAATGTCACTAATATGTCCCATTTTTCATTCCTCACATGTTGACATATGTTACCAATTTCATTTCAAAGCTTATTGCATTTTAATATAATTATTCAGATTTCATAGCCAATGTTTACTGTCCATTGGACCAAGCTATAGTGCAAATTTAATAGATTTCTCTTCATTAAATTGTTTCTGATTGTGTCCTCTTTAATTTCCTTTTTGAATCTTGTCATTTGGATTTGTATAACTCAAGTTATGGTCAATTGACCATAACTAGGTCAATTCTGAATTTTGGCTCCCTTACTAGACAGTTTTAGTATTGTACTTCACCAATTTTATTTGAGTAGATTGCTGTCATATTTAGGTCTATTACTCTTCATAGGATATGTTACCTTATGTCTCATGGTCACTAAGAATTTTTTTATTGTAATTTTTCTAGTCTTATAGACTTACTTATAGTCAAGTTATTAGACTGGACTCAATGGTCTTATAGAGATAGGATGTTCAACTAGGGCGGTAGCTTTGACCTTATATTTAAGCTTCTTACATTCATAAGATAAGGGAGAGGTCTAAAACAAAGTTGAAGTTCTATTTCTTAGCTTTCCATAATGGTAAGGCTCATTTTGTTTGAAGACTTCTAGTGGGAGTTATACTTAAAACACTTTGCTGGAGTTAATGGTCATTGGAATCATTTCTAAATTTGGTATGCCAAATTAATCAAGTTAATTGACCTAGTTTCTTAAGTTTTTGGGTTTTGGTTAAAATACCATTATTGTAAGCCTTTGTCTTAGTGAAAATTTGGCACTAGTTTCAGGGAATTTGGAGTTATATGGACCAAGTTATGGTCATTTTACTATTGTTGGTCAAGTTGCACTTATATTGCAAAGTTTAGGTCATTTTTAGGTCAAAGTCAATTCGGCCAGTTTTTGTAACCCAAGTTTTGCAAGCATTTTAACTTGGTTCTGGTCATCTATAGGCTTTGGTGTCTTCATAAGAGTTGTATCTCTATGTCTAAGCTTTCCATGGTATAAATTTCAGGTCATTTGGACTTGTTTTGAGTGAGTTATGGCCAAAATACTGACTGCTGTTCAAATGGTCAAAATTCTGGGTTTTCATGTCATGCAATTCTAGATTTAGTCATTCTTTTAAGTCACTTCTAGGCAGAATTTTAGCAAGCTTTCTACATGAAAGTTAGCCTATTTTATGTCTAGTTTTACCTCTAATTAGCCTCATACCAATTGGGATCACACAAATTCACTTATAACCTAAAATGCGTACTGCCCTTATTAACCACACTTTGCATTGAAAAATGGCACTTCTAATGGACATCATTCACTTTACAATTTGGTCAATTGTCCAACAACAACACAATGCAATCAAATACCTAGTAATAACTCAATTCCATTAAATAAATTTTCCCACAACAACTCAATTTAAGTCAAATATCCAATAAAACTTAATTCAATTAAATCAATATCCAACACTTACACAAATCTTCAAAATCTAAACAATTGATCAAAACCACTAATGTACATTCTATTAACTCATAATCAACATTAATATACATGATAATAAGGCCTTCCTATGCACATCAAGGCTGTCCAAATTGGTACATATGCTTCAACTTCCATATTGACTTCATAACCTTACTTCAAATACACAATTCAAACATACACATGTTAATTAAATTCTTATACATTTAAGCACTTTAATCAACACCTCAAATCACCATTTACATGAAGAAATAATTCATACTCCCATGCATATGAGGGCTGCCAAATTGGAGACTTGTCAACACTCAACAATTTCTTCAAATTCTTTCATATTCCTACTCACCATAACCTCAATTAAAAGTTTAATAAAGCAAGGAAAATAAGCACATACCTCTTTTGAAGCTTGTCCAAACTTCGCCAAAACCTTTCTTTCTTGCTCCCTATCTCTTCCCCAAGCTATATGGACCAACTTTAGTAGAGAATAATGGAAGAAAATTGGCTTGGATCATGGAGAGAGAGAGCTTGGCCATGGATGAATTTGAATGGGAAATGGAATTCGGCCAAATGAAAATGTGAGGAAGAAGAATGTAACCACCTCCCGGTAGCAACTCCGTACATTCTACTGTTCCGGTGACCGGTGTCGGTCCGGACAGCTAGAACGTCCGGAAAAATATTCAAATCAAAGTGAGGGACCATAATTAACTCAAATATTAATAAGAAAAATTTATTAAAAATTTTAGAAATAAAATACAGTTAAGTCAAAAGAGCTGGTGCCCAAGCGATGGGTAACCAGAGGTAAGTTGCGGTTCTCGCAACGAGGAGACTTAGACTCGGGGGAAAAATTATAAAATAATTTTTGGGACTCCAGAGAAGGGTTATTGAGGTTCCCATGGCATTAGAATGCCAAGAAAATACCTAGAAAAATTTTTCAATCGGTACAGCCATTTTTGACCCGTTAAGCCAAACGGAGGGCATTTTGGTCATTTCGCCTTCGGAGGTGATTTTTGACCGACTTGTCCAGTTAAGTAAATAATTATTAGGAACTAAAATATGAATTAATATTGATGAAAAATGAATTGAAAGTTAATAGTGATGAAAAGAAAAGAAAAATACAATATATGCAAATTATGACATCAATGTGATGTCATTTAAAATTGGCCACTAATCACATTTAAACTATCATTTATCTAACTAATAAAAGAGGTAAATAAAGACCAAGGAAGACCAAAAAAAACGTGAGCAGCCTCTTCTTCCATAACAGCCACACCAAAAGAAAGAGAGAGAGAAAGAAAGAGAGACCTCCATTGATGTTCACTTCAAACCTTCAATTTCCTCTTCAATTCACCCTAAAACCCTAGAAACCCTCCACTAAAATTTACCCTAGCACCTTGCTAAAGCTTTTGGCAGCCAAGAAGGAGAAAGAAAGTGAGGTTTAAGGGCTTGGAAAATTCTGCCACTTGAGGTTAGTGCACCTATATCCATTAAACTCTTTATTTTCATGGTTTGGGACTTGAAACTAGCAAGGATTGTGATTTAAATTAACAAAAACTTATGTGTATAACATCTTGAATTTCGGCTGCCCTAGCTATGGAATAGGGGGAAGTGTATTTGATGAGCTTAGAGTGAAATAGAAACCATGTTGAAGTTATAAACATATAAGCAATGCATTGGTAGTTACTAAGATACATGGCATAAACCATGAATTTGAATTAGGGTTTGGAAAGGTGAAATTGTGACTTAGCTTAGGAAATTATTAGAGAACATTTTAATGGTCAATTAGTGACCATTTTAGGTGAGTTAACCATTAAATGGACTGAAAAATGGTAGGGCAAAGTCAAGGTATAAACTGCCCTAGGACAGCAGCATAGGGACTGAAAATTCAGTCCCTTTGCACTGCCATAACTTGGGCTGTGCTAGTCCAATTGGTGTTTGGCCAATTGGACATGAAACTAGGCTTATAATGGCACATTTTTGCTGAAGAAACCATGCCTAAAAGACCAAAGCAAGAGGACCAAAACTTGGCCCCAATCCGGAACCACAGCGCCTCTGCAGAATTGACCAAATGAACAGTTCATTTGGCCATAACTCACTGTAGATTTGGTCAATTGACCTGAAATTTTTACAGCAACAAGTTAAGACATAGACAAACAACTTTCATGAAGGAACCTACCCCAAATTATGGCCAGAACCTAACCCAAATGGCTATGGCAGTCACTGTTCATGTTACTGTAGATATGGTAAATCTGCAGATTTGGCAATTCGGCCAGCTTGGGTTTTGGGCCATATCTGGAGCTACAAAACTCCAAATGGAGTGATTCAAAAAAGGAAATTCAACTAGACAAAATAAAGAATAACTTTCATGTTTTACATTTCTTCAAATTCCCACGATGTAATGTCCAATGGAACAGTGAAGTTGACTCACCAAAACTGAAAATTCTGCTTGTGTTGAGTTACACTTTGGAATGGTATTAACACTTAATGCCAACAAGTTTTAAACACCAAATGTGGTATGTTGGGAGTGCCAAAGTCAATGTACACATTTTTATTCTAAAAGTCAACATTTTTGTTGACCAATGGTGAATAGTGACACCAAAACCAAAAATTGGCAATTTTGCCAAAATGACCTAAGCTTTGAGAAAGTGACCAAAACTAACAAGTTTTAAATGCAAAATGGGGTACATTGGGAGTGTTAAAACCAATGCACCTATGTTCTATGCAAAAGTCAACTTTTTGTTGACTATTGAAGTGAATAGTGACATAAAAACTTGAAATTCAAAAATTGAAGAATTCAAAAGTATCAGATGCCCTAGTAGGCCTAATGTGATTGGTTTGGATAGGTTGGCATGCCAATAGGGTTACGATAGCGATCGCGTATGATGTATGGCTTCATTGCCATTCTGTGATGTGATAGCCTATGGCTATACTGATTATGATGTTTTACTTGGCTTTATGCCTTATTGCTTATATGGCTTATTAGCCATTCTGTTTGCACACCGGGAGACACATTGTGACCGATGGTGTGACGGCACGAGGTACACGGTACCCTGCTAGTTTACCCGTTTATCCAGTCCGGTCAATTTGTATAGGTTACTTGGGCATGGAAAAGTATAACTGTAATTGAACTGGTTGTTAAAGAAAATACGAAAACTAAATATAAGGAATGATTACGATAGAATACAATGAAAACTTAAAATTCATGAAGAAGTTAATATCATAAAACGTAATTAGCCCTTGACTAAACACTAAGTTGGTAATTATTCAGTTCTTATGAATACAATGGCTAAGAAATTATGATTTTTATATTGCATATTATTTCTTTCTATTTTATTATTTGCACCACTAAGCTTTATGCTTAGCGCGTTGCTTTTGCAACGCGTAGGTACTGAAGATTGGACAAAGCGCCCAGAGACCACAGTTGATAAAGGCGGTTCACGATTCGCATAGTGCATGTCACCTCACCGTGATGCATTGGTAGGACGGTAGATGTCATTTTGGTATTTTGTAATTGATTTTATTTTCTCATATGTATTTGAACTTATGTAATATATTTTGATATTCATGTAAATAATGAAAAGTGTGGTTGTAAATGGAAAAGTGAATGTTTATCTATCATATATGCATGGTATCATATGAGATGGATGAATGATTGAGAAATGAATGGTTGACAAATGTTGAGAATTGAAATTGAGAAATATTGATGAGATTTTGATATTGGAGTTTGGAAATGATTGAATGTGAATATTGGAAGTATTTTTCACAGGTTCCGAAGAACTGTTTTCTCCATTTTTAGCCGGTACTCCGCCGGATTTTCTTTTAAAATTTTCGGAACCTCAAATAAATAATAATTTCGATAAACGGCTTAAATTTATTATATTTCAGAAGTTATATTCAAAACTACGATAAAAATGAATTAAGATAAAATAGAGTGCTCCGGCACACTGAGTGGCATAACTTGCTCGGCTACACTGTAGTCGGGTAAGGGGTGTCACATTTAGTGGTATCAGAGCACGGTTTAGGCGTTTCTGGGCCTAGATTGAGTTTATACCATGCATTGCATTTGTAAGAGTCGAGGTGACACTAATGCAGATCTGTTTATCTTTCTTTTTTTGAATAGGATATGGACCCTTCATCTCAGAGAGCCGTTGAGGAGGAAGTGGAGAGTCATGCTCCACCTACAGCAGCTGAGACTGGGGGCATGAGAGAATCTGCTCCGCCAGCTCAAGCAGAGCCTGCTCAGCCTCCACAGGCCATGTTCCAACAAATGGCCGGAGTAATGCCAGCACCACCACCACCACCACCAGCTCCACAGCAGAAGTCACACCTGGAAAGGTTAAGAAAATTTGGGGCAGTGGATTTCTATGGCAAGAGAGAAGATGACTCTGTTGCAGCTGAGAATTGGTTGAACAGAACAGGCAGAGTCCTAAAACAACTCCACTGCACTCCAGAGCAAAACCTGGAAGCTGCTGTATCCCTGTTACAAGATGATGCCTATGAGTGGTGGGACACGGTGTCCAGTGAAGTGCAGATAGAAGCTGTAACTTGGGACTTCTTTCTTTCAGAATTCAAGAAGAAATATGTGGGTACTGTATACCTGGAAGAGAGAAGAAGAGAGTTTATTAACCTGAGGCAGAGACAGTTGTCAGTGGCCGAATATGAGAAGGAATTCGTAAGATTGAGCCGCTATGGAAGGGAGATAGTCCCTAATGAAGCTGAAAGATGCAAAAGATTTGAAGAGGGACTAAATGACAACATCAAGATTCAGCTCACTGCCTTGGGAATCACTGACTTCACTAAGTTAGTGGAAGCTGCATTAAAAGTGGAGAAAGTGAGAATAAATGAACAAAATAGGAAAGATAGGCAGCGTAAGAGGGAATTTGGACCAGGACAATCAAATATACCAACTGATAGTAAGAAGTTTAAGGGTCCTAGTTCACAAGATCAGACACAGGGCCACAGAGGCCAGATTGGAATCTCTATAGCTAGTTCCTCGGGCACAATAACAAGGGGATCAACCCCAGTGCCTGAATGTATGCATTGTGGTAGAAGACACAGAGGGGTGTGTCGACTGTTAACTGGAGAGTGTTTCAAGTGTGGGGCTACGGATCATTTCATAAGAGATTGCCCTCAGAGGAGTGGTTTAATAGCTCCGGTACAAGTTGATGGACCTTCCCCTATGGTTCAAAGGGGTAAAAGATCGGGTAGAGCAGAAACAGGTGACATTTCACAGAAGATTGTTTCTGAGACCGTTGAAAAGCCCGAAGTCAGGGTGGCACCACAAGTATATGCAATGGAAGCTCAGGAAGAGCCAAACCCCGACACTGATGAGGCAATACAAGGAAGTGAAGAAACAAGGAGGTAGTAACTCCACGATTACTTAAGTCAAGTAAATTTCGAGGACGAAATTTAAATTAGAGGGGAAGAGTTGTAACACCCTCCCGGTAGCAACTCCGTACATTCTACTGTTCCGGTGACCGGTGTCGGTCCGGACAGCTAGAACCTCCGGAAAAATATTCAAATCAAAGTGAGGGACCATAATTAACTCAAATATTAATAAGAAAAATTTAGTAAAAATTTTAGAAATAAAATACAGTTAAGTCAAAAGAGCTGGTGCCCAAGCGATGGGTAACCAGAGGTAAGTTGCGGTTCTCGCAACGAGGAGCCTTAGACTCGGGGGAAAAATTATAAAATAATTTTTGGGACTCCAGAGAAGGGTTATTGAGGTTCCCATGGCATTAGAATGCCAAGAAAATACCTAGAAAAATTTTTCAATCGGTACAGCCAATTTTGACCCGTTAAGCCAAACGGAGGGCATTTTGGTCATTTCGCCTTGAAGGTGATTTTTGACCGACTTGTCCAGTTAAGTAAATAATTATTAGGAACTAAAATATGAATTAATATTGATGAAAAATGAATTGAAAGTTAATAGTGATGAAAAGAAAAGAAAAATACAATATATGCAAATTATGACATCAATGTGATGTCATTTAAAATTGGCCACCAATCACATTTAAACTATCATTTATCTAACTAATAAAAGAGGTAAATAAAGACCAAGGAAGACCAAAAAAACGTGAGCAGCCTCTTCTTCCATAACAGCCACACCAAAAGAAAGAGAGAGAGAAAGAAAGAGAGACCTCCATTGATGTTCACTTCAAACCTTCAATTTCCTCTTCAATTCACCCTAAAACCCTAGAAACCCTCCACTAAAATTTACCCTAGCACCTTGCTAAAGCTTTTGGCAGCCAAGAAGGAGAAAGAAAGTGAGGTTTAAGGGCTTGGAAAATTCTGCCACTTGAGGTTAGTGCACCTATATCCATTAAACTCTTTATTTTCATGGTTTGGGACTTGAAACTAGTAAGGATTGTGATTTAAATTAACAAAAACTTATGTGTATAACATCTTGAATTTCGGCTGCCCTAGCTATGGAATAGGGGGAAGTGTATTTGATGAGCTTAGAGTGAAATAGAAACCATGTTGAAGTTATAAACATATAAGCAATGCATTGGTAGTTACTAAGATACATGGCATAAACCATGAATTTGAATTAGGGTTTGGAAAGGTGAAATTGTGACTTAGCTTAGGAAATTATTAGAGAACATTTTAATGGTCAATTAGTGACCATTTTAGGTGAGTTAACCATTAAATGGACTGAAAAATGGTAGGGCAAAGTCAAGGTATAAACTGCCCTAGGACAGCAGCATAGGGACTGAAAATTCAGTCCCTTTGCACTGCCATAACTTGGGCTGTGCTAGTCCAATTGGTGTTTGGCCAATTGGACATGAAACTAGGCTTATAATGGCACATTTTTGCTGAAGAAACCATGCCCAAAAGACCAAAGCAAGAGGACCAAAACTTGGCCCCAATCTGAACCCCGAAATCTGCTCGCAGAATTGACCAAATGAACAGTTCATTTGGCCATAACTCACTGTAGATTTGGTCAATTGACCTGAAATTTTTACAGCAACAAGTTAAGACATAGACAAACAACTTTCATGAAGGAACCTACCCCAAATTATGGCCAGAACCTAACCCAAATGGCTATGGCAGTCACTGTTCATGTTACTGTAGATATGGTAAATCTGCAGATTTGGCAATCCGGCCAGCTTGGGTTTTTGGGCCATATCTGGAGCTACAAAACTCCAAATGGAGTGATTCAAAAAAGGAAATTCAACTAGACAAAATAAGGAATAACTTTCATGTTTTACATTTCTTCAAATTCCCACAGTAACAGTGTCCAATGGAACAGTGAAGTTGACTCACCAAAACTGAAAATTCTGCTTGTGTTGAGTTACACTTTGGAATGGTATTAACACTTAATGCCAACAAGTTTTAAACACCAAATGTGGTATGTTGGGAGTGCCAAAGTCAATGTACACATTTTTATTCTAAAAGTCAACATTTTTGTTGACCAATGGTGAATAGTGACACCAAAACCAAAAATTGGCAATTTTGCCAAAATGACCTAAGCTTTGAGAAAGTGACCAAAACTAACAAGTTTTAAATGCAAAATGGGGTACATTGGGAGTGTTAAAACCAATGCACCTATGTTCTATGCAAAAGTCAACTTTTTGTTGACTATTGAAGTGAATAGTGACATAAAAACTTGAAATTCAAAAATTGAAGAATTCAAAAGTATCAGATGCCCTAGTAGGCCTAATGTGATTGGTTTGGATAGATTGGCATGCCAATAGGGTTCTGATAGCGATCTGCGTATGATGTATGGCTTCATTGCCATTCTGTGATGTGATAGCCTATGGCTATACTGATTATGATGTTTTACTTGGCTTTATGCCTTATTGCTTATATGGCTTATTAGCCATTCTGTTTGCACACCGGGAGACACATTGTGACCGATGGTGTGACGGCGAGGTACACAGTACCCAGTGCTAGTTTACCCATTTATCCAGTCCGGTCAATTTGTATAGGTTACTTGGGCATGGAAAAGTATAACTGTAATTGAACTGGTTGTTAAAGAAAATACGAAAACTAAATATAAGGAATGATTACGATAGAATACAATGAAAACTTAAAATTCATGAAGAAGTTAATATAATAAAACGTAATTAGCCCTCGACTAAACACTAAGTTGGTAATTATTCAGTTCTTATGAACACAATGGCTAAGAAATTATTTTTTTTATATTGCATATTATTTCTGTCAATTTTATTATTTGCAACACTAAGCTTTATGCTTAGCGCGTCGCTTTTACGCAGCGTAGGTCAAGATTGGACAGAGCGCCAAGAGACCACAGTTCGGTAAGGCGGTTCACGATTCGCATAGTGTCGTGTCACCTCACTATCGTGATGCATTGGTAGGACGGTAGATGTCATTTTGGTATTTTGTAATTGATTTTATTTTCTCATATGTATTTGAACTTATGTAATATATTTTGATATTCATGTAAATAATGAAAAGTGTGGTTGTAAATGGAAAAGTGAATGTTTATCTATCATATATGCATGGTATCATATGAGATGGATGAATGATTGAGAAATGAATGGTTGGCAAATGTTGAGAACTGAAATTGAGAAATATTGATGAGATTTTGATATTGGAGTTTGGAAATGATTGAATGTGAATATTGGAAGTGTTTTTCACAGGTTCCGAAGAATTGTTTTCTCCATTTTTAGCCGGTACTCCGCCGAATTTTCTTTTAAAATTTTTGGAACCTCAAATAAATAATAATTTCGATAAACGGCTTAAATTTATTATATTTCAGAAGTTATATTCAAAACTACGATAAAAATGAATTAAGATAAAATAGAGTGCTCCGGCACACTGAGTGGCATAACTTGCTCGGCTACACTGTAGTCGGGTAAGGGGTGTCACAAAGAAGGTGAAAGTGGAGAAATCTATCCACTTTGGGGTTTATATAGGTCCATTAAATAATACTTAGTGGAGCACTAATGATAACTAAAAGATTAATTAATCCAAGATTCCTAAAATTGCAATTATGGCCTCAATCTTTCACTATTTATATTATATACCCAATTTCTTATTTTCATGACATTTTCAAAATTTAATACCACATATTTCTCATGGACATTTAGGTCAAAAGTCCACTCTAGGTGTCAAATGACCAAAATGCCCCTCTTCGGGTTGTATTTCGAATTTTTCGGTACTACCGATTAACTCCTTGACCCGCCGATTTCTTAAATTTTCATTTTTCGTTTATACTGACTTACTAATTTTTCTTTGACATTTTCTAAGTCAATTATACCTCAATAAATGTTTATTTAAGTCTTAAAAATATTTCTCAGGGTTCCCCACGGTCCAGGGCTAGTCAACGGTCCTCGCCACAACTTTTCAGTGCGGTCACCCATCACTACAATGCCGGCTTATTTAACTTACTTTCATTTCGTCTCTTTTATTTTTTCTTAATTTTTTTTGTATTTTTTTTTATTTATTTGATCATTTTATGCCTGTTTGTTATCACTGAAGTGTAGTTTCAGACATCCTGACTTGTCCGAACCGACATTAGGTCACCGGAGTAGTTAAATGTACATACTATGTAAAGTGAGGGCATTACAGCTTTTCATCCTTAGACGGATGGACAGTCAAAAAAGGTGATTTAGGTAACCTTTAGAACTTTATAAATTGTTGTAACTGCTAAAGAATGATAACAATGACATGAATTACATGATAGGTGCTTAAGGACGTGTTGAGGAGCTGTATTATAAACTTTGAAGGAAGTTGGGAAAGATATCTTCCTTTGTCTAAATTTGCCTACAACAACAGTTATTAGAGTAGTATTCAGATGGCACCCTATGAAGCACTGTATGAAAGGAAGTTTAGAACTCCCTTATGCTGGACTGACTTGCACAAAGATAGAGTTATTGGGCCAGATCTAGTGAGACAGACTGAGGAAAAGGTGAAACTTATTAGAGACAACTTAAAAGCCACCTCAGACAGACAAAAGTCATATGCTGACTTGAAGAGGAAAGACATAGAATATGAGGTTGGTGACAAAGTGTTCCTAAAAGTGTCTCCATGGAATAAAGTGCTAAGATTTGGCAAGAAGGGTAAGCTGAGTCCTAAGTTTATTGGCCCATATGAGATCATTGAATGTGTGGGTCCAGTAGCTTACAGGCTAGCCTTACCACCTAAGTTGGACAAGATTCACAATGTATTCCATGTGTCGATGCTCAGGAGATACAGATCAGATCCTTCACATGTCATTTCAATAAAGAAGATAGTGGCGCAACCTGACTTGACATATGAAGAAGAACCCGTCAGAATCTTGGCACGAGAGGTGAAAGAGCTTAGAAACAAGAGAATTCCACTGATAAAAGTCTTGTGGAGACAACACAACACAAAAGAGGCAACATGGGAGAGTGAGGAGACGATGAAGCAACTGTTTTCTCAGCTCTTCACATCAAGTATAAATTTCGAGGACGAAATTCTTTTTAGAGGGGAAGGTTGTAACATCCCAGACTTTCAGGCTATGAATAGTGCCATCCACGGTCAGTGAATAGCGCTATTCAAGCAAGGTTTGAGGACTAAAATAATATGAAAATAAAATTAAATAGACAATATAAAAATTACAGGACTATCGGGTCAAGGATAAAATTGATAATACCGAAAAAGTTAGACTTTGAATCGATAGGGGCATTTTGGTCATTTGGCACCTAGGGGTGACTTTTGACCAAAAAGTCAATTAAATTGAGTGAAAATAAAATTTAAAAATCCATTGAAATTATAAAGAAAAATGAAACATTACAAAGCTAAAAGTAATAGTAAAATTGATAAAGGTAAAAAGGTAAATAAGATTCTAATTAACTAATTAATATACATATATATATGCATAATATTCTTAAATCAAGGGATAAGTGGACAGCAAAGTCCACTTTCTTCTCCAAACTTTATTCTTGCCGTAACCTAAGAGTGAGAAAGGGAGAGAACGAAACTCCATTGATGGACCGTGGACAAGCTTCCATTCTCCATGCAAATTAACTCCAATTCCACAAATAGCTTTATTAATGTTTATCCTAACATCAAGAACAATCCTTGGGCAGCCATTAGGAGAGGAAATAGTGGAGTTGTCAAGGGTAGCAAGGGTCAAACATAAGAGGTAAGTGCAAAGAACCCCCACCCTTCCTTCTTTAAAGTTGATGAGCTTCTTGAGGTGAGTTGAATTCTCTTGAAATTTAAGAGAAATGGTAAGTCTGCACTCCTTCTAATTTCTGGTAGCCTTGAGGAGAGCTAGGTTTAGATGGTTTTTGAATGATTAAACTTGCTTAATGATGCCTGAGAGTGAATATAGACATGTATATAGGTTGAACTATATGTATAATTGAAATTAAAAATTTGTTAGGGCTTTAATGTTAATTTGGGGCTGTTGAATTATGATGAAATTTTGATGATGAATTGTTGAAATTGAGACTATTTAATGAGTATTAGAAGTACCATGTATGCTTGTTTAGAGTTTGGAAGAAGGAGGAGATTGAAATTTGGAGTGTTTATTGCTTGCAGGTTGAGTTGTTCTTGAATCCAGTAGTTTGTTATTGCCATATCTCCCTTTATGTTGCCCCAATTGGTATGAAGCCAATTGGAGGCGTTTTGGGACATCCAAACCTTCATTTTTCAAGAAGAAATCCTACCCAAATTTCGTTCATAGGTTGGTCAAATTTTGGCTTGAATACGGGTAGCTTCCTGGATTAGACTCAGAATTGACTATATGAATAGTATGTGTTCATATGGCCATAACTTGCCCTAGAAAGGTCAGAATGACCTGAATTTGGAACCATTGAAAAGCGTAGACATAGGGGAACACTTTTTATGAAGACCACTTGACCCAGCTTTGCCTTGAACCAAGTCAAACTATTAGCACAATTTGGGTCACTAAAACTACCAACCTAGAAATTGACCAAAACACTGTTCCATTGGTATGCTTGACCAGTTTTGGCAAAAATGCCATAACATGGTCTCCAAAGTTGAAAATTGAGTGAAACTAGTGCCAAAAGTTTTATAAGACATAGCACAACAATTTTTATGTTTTGACCAAGCTCTATAACCCATTGCATCCTAGGGAAAATATTAGCTAAAGTTAGGAATTGAAATCTAGAAAATGTTAAGTTGAACCAAGAATGCCATTGATACCCGTGTGTTCATTTGGCCATAACTCCCACTAGGAAATTCCATTTGAGATGTGCCAATATGATATGGAAACATGATATTTAGTGCTACAACATTGATTTAGACACCTTTGCTAAATTCTAAGTGTAAAGCCCCTAAAAAGAGGGTTAAATATACTGCCCTGAAGTTTGACTATTGCTTTTATAGGATTAAGAGTCAAGGTCAATACAATGACCATAACTCACTATACCAAGCCTGAAAAATTATGAAATTGTACCTGGGAGTCCCTAGGACATAGAGGAACATATCTTATGAAGGAACCTAAGTCTAAAAATGACCATAAAATGATCAAATGACTGGTCAAATTTTATTGACCAGGAATTGCCAATTCTGGACAGCTTAGAAGCAAATGGACCAGTTATGGTATGTTGACCATAACTTGAGTTCTATAACCCCAAATTGTCACACCTTACCCCTTTGTAAGGGATAACATGATCTCATAGTATACTTAATGAATTACTGAACTTTACCTACCGATAACCCATTAAATACACTACAAGGGATTTTAAAACAATTTTATCTTCTTTTGTAAGTGGTGAGGACTTTTAACAGGTCTTACAAACTTTTATTTGCAGTTTGAATACTAGGTAAAAATTTTGACAAATTTTATTTTTTGCAAATTTTATAAAAATTTCGGCAGATTGCCATCTATAATTGAGTAAAACCAAAAATTTTAAACCTGCAAAAAGCACTTCCAATGATTTTCAATCACAATCCCTAACCTCCAATATATCAACACAATTCAAATCAACAAAATTCAACTCAACTTCCATAATTTATAATGTTTTCAAAACACTTAAATAAACTCATCCACATTGCATTTAAAAATATTTAATTTACATTCACAAGTTTAATTTACAAACATAAAATCCAAAAATAATACTATTACAAAATTACTGTACAACTGCTCAAGACCAATTACAAAATATACATACAGTCATGTAACACCCCTATATGCATAGCCTGGTACATTGCACTGTTCTGGTGACCGATGTTGGTCTGAATAATTAAAAGGATTAGAACTATGTTTAAGACTTCTAGAAAAGTCCTAAATGAAAATTAATAGTGATTACCAGATAGTTAAGTATAAATAAGAAAAACAAAGCATAAAAAGTTAAATGAGCCGATGGTCACAGCGATGGGTGACCTTCCTGGGAAGTGACTGCGAGGTCAGTCCTAACCCTAATTTTGAACGGGAAATTGTGACACCACGGTCCTAAGGACTATTGCGAAGCTAATGGAAAAGAGAAAATCATAGAAAAGAGTCGATAAGCAGGCCAAATAATTAGGTTAGTGATCCAAAAGAAATACCGAATTAATTGCAAACCGGATCAGATCGGTGAGGGGCAAATTGGTTAATTCACCCCTAGAGGTGACTCACGACCTAACTGTCAAATAAAATCAGAAAAATGAAAATTTCGGAATAGAGAAGTAAATTAAAGAATTATGGAAAAATAAAGGAAAAAGAAAAGTATATGAAAATTGAATTATTACCTCACCCTTGTGACATCACCCATGATGTCAAAAATAAAATTTAATTATTCTAATTTTTTACTAAGTCAAAAACGTAAATAAATACATAAAAATTGAAAAAAAGAATTTGGTCTTCCTCTTCCCTTAATTGTCTTCCATCACTCAAACCCTCACTCTCTCTCTAAACTCCATGAAAGCTTGGTTTCAAGCTTTTCAAACCCCTAAAATTCCCATAAATTCGCCCATTAGTTTTTTTTATTAAACCTTGCTATTTCTACTTGTAAAGAAGATTGATCAAGAAAATTTGAAAGAAAGTGGAGAGAATTGGAAGATTGAAATTCAAAGTCAAGGTTAGTGTTCTAACTCTTCAATTCCTCTTTAACTTTTACGTTTATGTATGTGAAATAAACTTAGAATTGATGAAAGAAATGAAATAAATCAAGTGTGTGGGTTACATGTGGAATTCGGCCAATATATAAAGATTAGGAGTTGAGTGATTTGGGTGCAATTAAGCTTAATTAAGTATGTAAACCATGTTTAGACACTTTAATTGCGCTAATTGAAGGAGTTACAAAATAGGGTTTTTGAGCCTCTTGAAATTGGAAAAAAAAATTGGAGGAAATGATCAATTGATGAAATTGACCCTAATTGAGGTTAGAAATGGTCAATTAGGACCATTTAGGATGTGTTGGAGTGTTTGAAAATGAAATGCAATTCGGATTAGTGAAGCGTCCCAATTTGGCAGTTTGACCTAGGTCCCCTTCAGGGACCAAAACTGAAATTTTACCAACCCCATTGGTGTGAAGCCAATTGAGAATGAAAATAGGCACATAATGACACATTTTTAATTTAGAAGCCAGGCCTAGAAAATGACATTAACATAGTGAACAATTAGGTCAAATCCGGATATTATGCACTGCCACTGTACCAAAATGACTAAATGAACAGTTTTTGTTCATTTGGCCATAACTTGGCCTAGGAAGGTCCAAATGACCTAAATTTTATACCATTGGAAAGCTATGACAATGTACTACAACTTTCATGAAGCACACAATCCTAGATTTTGACTATAACTAAGTCAAAATGCTAATCAAAGTTGGTATCTTAAAACTGCCAGACCTAAAAGTTACCCAGAATTCTGGGTTGGAACTAATCCGGCCAGCCTTAGAAAAATGACCATATATTGGGCTACGAAGCCCCAAATGGAGTGATTCAAAAAGGGAATTAAAGATAAGACAATAAGGAACAAATTTTATGAAGAATACTTAGCCAAATTCCCACAGTAACTAGACCAATGGAACAGTGTAAAACAGGGCACCAAAATTGGAAAATTGAGTTTTCTCTTAGGAGACCTAAAAATTGAAATGGCAACCAAGACTAACAAATTAGGTACTCAAAATGTGGTATGTGGGTGTAATTGGAATTCACATACCTATTAAGCATGAGAAAGTCAATATTTTGACTTGAATAATGTCATGAATAGTAACCCCAAAATACAAATTTCAAAGAATGTTAATTTAAGCATATTAGGGCTAGAATTTAGTAAACATGAATTTATTTATTGGATTTATTATAAGTTATGATACTCAAACACTGCAAATTGTGCATTTCAGTTGAAAAGGCTACTGAGAAAAGAAAGGAAACATCAAGTCAAGGCCAAGAGGCGACTCGTACAAGGTTTGTGCACAACATAAAAACTTCTTTGAATTTTCTTTTGCAAATTGTGTGGAATGGACTATGAAAATTAAATTGTGAGTTATTTGTACAGAAAATTTTGATTCAAAGGAACAATATGCTATTGACCTAAACTGTTAGAAAAATAAATTGTAGGTATTTGATTTGCAAATTACTATTTAGAAAAATGTTAAAATAGTTTGAAACCGCAGTATCATGACCAAATGTTTGAATGCCTCACTAGCTTGACTAGTGGGAGGAATTAGTTTTGTATTCCCTCTCTGGCTGAAGTGTTGAGGTGTGTGCCAGTAGAGGAAGAAATTTGAATGGATACCCATAGATTTAAGCTAGCTAGCCTTGGTATTTCTCATAAACCTTTGGCTATGGAGATGAAAAATATATATTGATGGCATAATATGACTGTGTGAATTTATAAAAATTATTTTGTGACTTCAGAAGTGAAATAATTCTTTGACTAAAATTGTAAATTGTGTTTTGTATTTGTTTAATGATTTTAGCATGGTATTTAGAATAATTGTGATTTAATATATGAATAAATTAGTATTTTTGTTATGTTGCGCACCACTGAGTAATTGTATTCAGTGATGGCTTTTATTTGCTGTCGTAGGTTGAGAGACTGCTAAAGCAGCCGAGTGAGCTGCTAAGGACCACAGTGCTACACTTTTGGATTTTGTCGTGCATTGAATTATACCTTTCTATACATATTTATTTTGATATATAGGACTATATGTATTCTTTGTAATTTTGTCTTGAGCAGTTGTATAGTAACTTGTAATAATATTATTTTGAATTTTCTATTTGTAAATTAAGACGAGTGAATGTGAATAAATTTTTCCTTAATGAAATGTGTATGAAATTATTTAATGTTAATTTTGAAAATATTTGAGCTGAGAATTGTGAACTGTGAAATTTTGAATGTAATTGTCGAAGTTGAGTAAATTGTATTGATTTGAGTGTGTTGGAGGTTGGATTTGATGAAGTGAATTATTGGAAGTGTTTTTCTATAGGTTAAATTTTTTGTTTTTCTCAATTACAGATGGCACTCTGCCGAAATTTCTACAAAATTTGCAGAAAAATAAAAATGGTCAAAATTTTTACCTAACATTTAAACTCCAAATAAAAGTTTGTAAGACCTATTAAAAGTGCTCACCACCTACAAAAGAAGATAAAATTGTTTTAAAATCCCTCATAGTGTATTTAATGGGTTATCGGTAGGCGAAGTTCGGTAATTCATTAAGTATACTATGGGATCATGTTATACCTTATAGAGGGGCAAGGTGTGACATGTTTTAGTGGTATCAGAGCAAATTTTTAAAGTATGTTTTGACTTGTGAATTTGTATATTTTCTTTGATAAGTACAACTGCTCAATGTCCTTATTTGATACATAAGTGCATTACATTATAAATATAAACTAACAGAGGGAAATCTCCTTGTGTTATTTGTTCAGGAGGTATAATACCCTTGAATTGAAATTGAAGAAGGGGACCACTCATTTGAGCAATCTGTAGAGGCTGAGGCATAAGGGGAAGCCCCAGCCCTTCAAAATGTAAGCGGATCAGTGGCACCAGCCCCACCAGTGCCTTAATTTCCTGCACAATTTGCCTAGCAGATGGCTGCGATGTTCCAACAAAAGGTTGAAAAGCATGCCTACACAAGCTCCACTTTAGGCACTTATAGTGCAACCACAGCCTCCAGCCATACAGTACGACAAGCTGATTAAGTATGGGGGTTTAAGGGTACAGTAAACCCTTTAGAGGCAGAGTAGTGATTGGAGAGAATGGATAGAGTGTTCAAGAAACTGCACTGCACAGACAAGCTAAGATTTGAATATTCAGTGCTACTACTATAAGGGGATGCGTATGATTGATGGAAAATCATCCCCCGTAGTTTGATGGAACCTCCAATGCTGACCAGGGATGACTTCCTCAGAGAGTTCAGAGAAAAATATGTCCCAGATGCTTATATGGAGCAGAAGTTACAGGAATTTTTAAGTCTGAAACAAGGAAGCAGATCAGTGGCAGAATATGAAAGGGAGTTCGCCCGCCTGAGCCACTATGCAGGGAGCCTGCTTTCTACCAGTAGAGAAAGATGTAAGAGGTTTAAAACTGGCTTGAACCCTAGTCTGAGGATGCAAGTGGTTGGATTCAGACAGAAAAACTTCTCTGAACTTATTTCCCAAGCACTTGTGTTAGAAAGAATTGAGTCAGAAGGGGCACCAGTGAAAGAGAAAATAGAGAAGACAGAGAAATCAGAAAAAGAAAAAACTGGAAAGTCAGCGGATCAAGGTTCCAGTGGTGATACTAGTAAGAGAAAGAATTTTGGGGGATTAAGCAGAGGTAGAAGGTCTAGTACGGGTAGCTTTTCTAGGCAGAGACCCCCTTGGTCTGGTCAGCAGACGACTAGGAGTTCTCACCCTCCTCGCCCTTGTGAGACATGTGGTAAGACCCATGGTGGGATATGTTATTGGGCTTCAGGAGCCTGTTTTAACTGCTGGGGTACGGGGCATCTTGCTAAAGACTGTACCAGTGCCCATAGATTTGGGCCACCTCCTACTACTGCAGAAGGATCCATTCAGAGTTCTGCTACCAGAGGTTCACAATCAGTTAGCAGAGGCAGAGGTAGAGGCAGAGGTTGGGGCAGCACCTTAGTCAGCCAGGGTACAGTAAACTAGTAAGAACAAGGTAGTACTCCAGCTGGAGTCTACACGATGAGACAGAGAGAAGAAGCTGAAACTTTTGACATTGTGGCCAGTACATTCTCTATCTCTGATCAAGAAGTATTTGTGTTGTTTGATCCGGGTTCTACCCATTCCTATGTTAGTGCTAGCATCGTTAGTTCTCGTACTGTTCTATGTCAAAATGGATTTTGAGGGGCTAGTAATAAGTTTGTTGGGACAAGAGGTCAGAGTCAACAGAATGTATAGAGATTGTCCTTTGGTGATCCAAAGACATATTTTTCTATCAGATTTGATTGAAATGCCCTTTAGAGATGATGACATCATCTTAGGCATGGATTGGTTAGCCAGGCATCACGCCATGATTAACTGTAGACTGAAGACAGTCACTTTTGGTCTTCCTCTGTACGGTGATGTGGTAATAGATGAGGAAAGGTAATTATTGTCATCAAACATCATTTCGGCTACACTAGCTAGAAAGATGATCAGAAAGGGGTGTGAAGCATACTTGGCGCATGTGATAGACACCCAAGTGGGGAGTCCAGCATTGAGGGACATCCCTACAGTATGTGATTTTCTAGATGTGTTCCCTGATGAGTTGCCAGGATTACCTCTGAAAAGAGAGGTGCAATTTGAGATTGATGTTGGTGTGGACCCAATCTCCATAACACCATGCAGAATGGCACTAGTAGAATTGAAAGAGTTAAAGATGCAGTTGCAAGAACTACTTGACAAGGCCTTCATTCTCCCTAGTGTGTCACCTTGGGGAGCACCAATGTTGTTTGTTAAAAAGAAAGATCACACTCTCCGCTTGTGTATTGATTATCCGTAGTTGAATAAGGTGACAATAAAGAACAGATATCCATTGCCCCGCATTGATGACCTGTTTGATCAGTTAAGGGGTGCAGCTGTGTTCTCCAAGATTGACCTGAGATCGGGTTATTATCAGCTGAAGGTGCAAGAGCAGAGTATTTCAAAAACTACTTTTAGAACTCGATATGGCCATTATGTGTAACACCCCTAAGTTCGGTAGTGCGTTCTGCTGTTCCGGTGACCAGTGCTGTCCGGACAGCTAGGATGCCTAGAACCACACCTTGTTATGAGAGAGGAGACATAAATAATGAAATACAAAAAAAGAAAATACAAGAAAAACAAAGGAAAAATCATAGCAAAGAAATGTAACCGAATAAGTGGTAGGAAACCTAGCGATGGGTGGCCAGGGAAGTCACAGAGTGGACCGTTGACTAGCTACAATTTGCGGGGAACCACGGAAAACATTTTAAGACTTAAATAGACCCTTATTAAAGAATAAATATCATTAGAAAGATCAAAGAAAAATTAAATAATTAGTACAAAGAAAAGTGAGAAATCGAAAAGCGGACAAAATACGGATTATTCTGAAAAATTGGGAATGCCACGAGCAGGGCATTATGGTCATTTGACATCGAATTGTCTTTTGACCTAAATTTCCATTAAAAATAAATAATATTACACTTAGAAAATGAAATGAAAAATTTGTTTAGTGGTACCTAAAATAAATAGCCAAAAATGGAGTGGAAATGGTGTAAATAACACATTAAACTTATAATATGGTTAAATAATGTGAGTGGGCCACTAAAGGAATAAACTAAAGACATAGTGGGGCAGGTGTACATCCATTATCCAAGGCAGAAACTTCATCTTCTCCATTGTACCAAAGTTGCCGTGAATGAAGGGAGAGGAAACTCCATGGACATTTTCATGCAAGCTTGATCCATCCCTCCATTTCAACTCCATTCACTTGGGTTCCTTCATGAAACTTTGTCTACTCATCACAAGGAAGAGTTTGATACTAAATTTGAGAAGTTTAAGCAAGGTTTAACAAGCTCCAAGCATAAGGTAAGTCCATAATTTTGAAGATAGCTTTGTTAAGTTTTGTGTGCATGTTATGGGTGTTGGTTTTGTGAAGGAAAATTTTGAGTTTGAAGAGTTATTGTTGTTTTCATTTTGGACAGCCATGGAGTCACGTTTTTGATGAGATATTTATGCATATAATTGATGAGAAATAATGTTGATCATGGTGATTTAATATCCTAGAGGATTATTTCACATATATATGGTGATTTATGCACTTGGATGGGAATTGGTAAATTGTAGGGCACTTTGATGTTGAAGAAGGTTTTCGGCAGCTTGGGGACCCTTGAATAATTGTATGTATTGATGGAAGTATTGGCAGAATGTTGACATAGAAGAATTGATGAATGTGTATGTAAATTAGTAGTGGAAATTATATGTAATGATTAGGTGTAATTATGTACATATATTGCTAAATTTGGACTTTGTGGTTTAGGGTTGTAATTGATGTATTGAGAATGTTTGTATTCTGTCCAAATTGACCATAGTAAGAAGTGATAAATGAATATGGAATGGTATAACATCAGAATTGGGTATGGGGATTTAAGGTAGAGCAAGTTAAATGTGTGTTTGAATTGGGGTTTGAAAGACACATAGAGGACAGTGTGCAAATAGACCTATAACTTTAAATGTGTAACCTCAATTGGTATGAGACCAATTGGAGGTGAAACTAGGCACAAAATGTGCCAACTTTCATTGAGAGAACATACCAAAATTCTGCTTGCAAGGTGATGTGAAAAATGACCAATTCGGATTAGGTACACTTGAGACCTAAAACTGACCATTTGGGCAGCAGTGAGTGTTTAGGCCATAACTCACTCAAAACAGGTCCAATTGACCTGAAATTTTAACCATGAATAGTTAAGACCCATACCTACAAGTCTTATGAAGATACCAAAGCCCAGAAATGACCATAAGCAAGTCAAAAAGCTTGCACAAGTTCGGGTCCAAAAACTGGCCGAACCAGAGTTGACCAAATTGACCAAAAATTGACCTAAATTGATACCATTTGACCAGCAATAGTGTAATGACCATAACTTGGTCTACTTAACTCGGATTGACCTAAAATTTTGCCCCGCGTGCAATAAGACATAGATCTACAAGTTTGTAGTTTTGACGAAGCCGAAAACCGAGAGAACTAGGCCGTCCGGCTAGGTCAAACCAGTATCGAAATCCGACAAGTTGCATTAAAATTCAATAAACAAGTAAACTATTTTGGGGAAACGTACCAAACATAAAACCCTATCGAATTTGACATATTAACGACAATAAAACCTAATTTACCTAAAAGCATAGCGAGGGTCGGTATATTAGGTGATTAAGTGAATAATTGAGTTCGATTGCATTATTTACTAAACACCATCGTTAGAGGCAAATTAAATTAGCAACTAAACACTTCAAATTGTGTTTCTCGATTAACAAGGACTCGGCAAAGGGAAAGAAATCTTGAGTCAAAACCGGAGACAAATATCGAGGTTTGTGCACAACAACTATTTCTCTTGAATTTTCAATTGAAATAAATATTGACTATTTGTATATTATTGTTTTAAATTGTGTTTGTGCACAACAACTATTTCTTTTGAATTATTTTCAATTGAAATAAATTATGACTACTTGTATATTATTGTTTTAAATTGTGGAAATGTGTTTGGTGGACACTTATTGATTGAAAAACATTGTGAATGGTTTGAAACTGTGAAAAATTGTTTTAATGATATTGATGGATACTTATTGATTGAAAAGCACTGTAAATGGTTTTTGTGGAAATTGAAGTGAATTACGAATTGTGTTGCCATTTTGTGAATGAAATTATAACTTTGGAAATTTATTGGATTCTTACGGATCATTTGAATAAAATGTTTGGAATTGTTTTGACTCACAATTGGCATGACACTGATACTATGTTCCTCCTCCATTAATGGGGTGAGTGTGATTATTCCTCCCTCTTTGACTTATCAGTCTGGGGTGAGTATGATTATGTTCCTCCCTCTTTGACTTCCCAGTCTGAGGTGAGTATGGATGAGTACTCATTAGATAGCTAGCTTCCTCCCTCATTGATTTCGATTATTGGGGTGAGTATGTCTTGTCGTGGTGTACAACACGGCATATATGGAAAAAATTGTGTCATGACTTAAATTGTGATATTGATTGGCAACATTGTATTCTCGATTATTTGATCGAATGGTGTTATTGATTTGCAAAGCGATATTATTCAATTATTTGATCGAATTGTGTTATTGATTTGCAAAACGATATTATTCAGTTATTTGATCAAATTGTGTCATTGATTGGAAAAATTGTGTTATTCAGTAATTTTATCAAATTGTGTATGAATTGGCAATACGGTATTCTTAAGCTATTTGACTAAATTGTGTTATTATGAATTTTGATAATTTGTGAATTGGAGTTTAAATTCCTTATGACATTCATTGTCTTGAAATCAACTATGGTTTTAAGTATCCACTAATGATATGATTTATGAATTGTGATTTAAAATTGTATTTGGTTAATGTTGTGCACCATCGAGACATTGTCTCGTGATAGCTTTATTCTTTGTCGCGGTAGAGAGATAGGCAGGCGTGAGACTAGGTTGCTAGTACCATGTGAGAGATTTTGGGTATAGTGAGTATACCATATGTGGCATTTTGTATTGTAATGTATATTCCTTTGTATGTATATTTTGTTCTTGGTTTTGGCGATTGTAAATTTAAGTTGTACAATAAAGTTGTAAAATAATTATGAGTTATTTGGCTTGTAAAAATTGTGTTATATTTTTGTATCTTAGTCTTTGAAAATCACTGTGGATTTGACTTGAGAAATGTGTTGTGTTGATAAAAATGTTGGAGTTGAGATTTGAAAATATATTGAAGTGCTTTTCTGAGTTTTTACAGAAGCTGTTTTGTCCAAAATACAAATGGCACCTTACCAAAATTTTTACAGATACTCCAAATAAATCAAATGAGTTAGTTGTTTCACTTGATTCACCAAAGTCTTTCACACACTGTAAATAGTGCTCACCATTGTAAAAGAAGAAAAGTTTTAAAATCCCTTGTAGTGTATTTAATGGATTATCGATGAACGGAGTTGGTAATTCATTAGGTATACTACGGGATCATGTTATGCCTTCTGAGAGGGTAGGGTGTGACATGTTTTAGTGGTATCGAGCAATGGTTTTAAAGTGAATTTGATGTGAATTTGAAATATTTATGTCGGTAACTACAATTGCTCAAATGTTTGATACATACAGTACATTACATTATAAATATGCACTAACGGGAGGAAATCTCCTTGTATTATTATACAGGAGGTCGGGAAATAAATTTTGATGCATTAGTGACTAGTCCTTTAGGATAAGGATTGTGATAACAAGTGAAATTAGTTTTGGAAGAGTTTATCGTGAAAAGTATTTGTGACACACCATAAAATTATAAGCTAATTGGCGAGCCTACTTAATGTAAGGCAAGAGGGCGTAAATGTAAGATGCGATAATGGAATTGCTCTAGATGAGGGCAAGGAGGTTCTTGTTAGAAATTGCTAATGGATATTGTAATCGAATAAGATTCGAATATCGTGAATTCAAAAAGAATAAAAGATAACAAAGTTTGATCTATTGGGATGTATCGTAGTAACTATGCAATGTTCTTGATGTTTATCTTTGTAAGCTGCAGATTCTGATCTTGACTTGAGATTATTGTGTAGAGCTACGTACTACCCGATAGTACACCTAGATAAGAATAGTTGCCAACGGCATACATTTTAGTATAGTTATGCCATGACAGAATTTAATTGTTAGAAATAAGTTTGAAAATCCTACTTAGGGATCTAAAACTCAAAAGTTAAAATATCGAAGGTTATAGTTCAGTACAAAAGGAAGTAAGTTATAGAATATTGTGAGATAAAAGAGTTATGAAAGTAGAGAATTGAACAGTTGATTCATGTGTAACAAAGAAATATTACAAATGTGAGGAAGACTATGGACTAGAATGGTCAGAGGACCAATGACTGATGAATGATTCTAACATGACCTCAAGGGTCATTCAAGGAGAACAACGTGAACCAAAATATTAGACGACATAATAGTAAGAGGAGATTGGTGTTATCCAAACAAATTAAACATTGTATTAGATTGTTAAAAGTCTTACGATCATATAGAAAGGAGAAATAAGCGTATGACTATTGTAAGATGGCTCTTTGGGTAAAAATTTCGTGGGCGAAATTTATTTAAGGGGGAGAATTGTAACACCCCTAAGTTCGGTAGTGCGTTAACATTCAGGTGACCGATCTTTGTCCGGACAGCTAGGATGCCTAGAACCACACCTTGTTATGAGAGAGGAGACATAAATAATGAAATACAAAAAAAGAAAATACAAGAAAAACAAAGGAAAAATCATAGCAAAGAAATGTAACCGAATAAGTGGTAGGAAACCTAGCGATGTGTGACCGCATAGGAAAGTCACAGAGTGGACCGTTGACTAATACAGACTGCGGGAACCACGGAAAACATTTTAAGACTTAAATAGACCCTTATTGAAGAATAAATATCATTAGAAAGATCAAAGAAAAATTAAATAATTAGTACAAAGAAAAGTGAGAAATCGAAAAAGCGGACAAAATACGATTATTACTGAAAAATTGGGAATGCCACCCGAGCAGGGCATTATGGTCATTTGACATCCCGAATTGTCTTTTGACCTAAATTTCCATTAAAAATAAATAATATTACACTTAGAAAATGAAATGAAAAATTTGTTTAGTGGTACCTAAAATAAATAGCCAAAAATGGAGTGGAAATGGTGTAAATAACACATTAAACTTATAATATGGTTAAATAATGTGAGTGGGCCACTAAAGGAATAAACTAAAGACATAGTGGGGCAGGTGTACATCCATTATCCAAGGCAGAAACTTCATCTTCTCCATTGTACCAAAGTTGCCGTGAATGAAGGGAGAGGAAACTCCATGGACATTTTCATGCAAGCTTGATCCATCCCTCCATTTCAACTCCATTCACTTGGGTTCCTTCATGAAACTTTGTCTACTCATCACAAGGAAGAGTTTGATACTAAATTTGAGAAGTTTAAGCAAGGTTTAACAAGCTCCAAGCATAAGGTAAGTCCATAATTTTGAAGATAGCTTTGTTAAGTTTTGTGTGCATGTTATGGGTGTTGGTTTTGTGAAGGAAAATTTTGAGTTTGAAGAGTTATTGTTGTTTTCATTTTGGACAGCCATGGAGTCACGTTTTTGATGAGATATTTATGCATATAATTGATGAGAAATAATGTTGATCATGGTGATTTAATATCCTAGAGGATTATTTCACATATATATGGTGATTTATGCACTTGGATGGGAATTGGTAAATTGTAGGGCACTTTGATGTTGAAGAAGGTTTTCTGCAGCTTGGGGACCCTTGAATAATTGTATGTATTGATGGAAGTATTGGCAGAATGTTGACATAGAAGAATTGATGAATGTGTATGTAAATTAGTAGTGGAAATTATATGTAATGATTAGGTGTAATTATGTACATATATTGCTAAATTTGGACTTTGTGGTTTAGGGTTGTAATTGATGTATTGAGAATGTTTGTATTCTGTCCAAATTGACCATAGTAAGAAGTGATAAATGAATATGGAATGGTATAACATCAGAATTGGGTATGGGGATTTAAGGTAGAGCAAGTTAAATGTGTGTTTGAATTGGGGTTTGAAAGACACATAGAGGACAGTGTGCAAATAGACCTATAACTTTAAATGTGTAACCTCAATTGGTATGAGACCAATTGGAGGTGAAACTAGGCACAAAATGTGCCAACTTTCATTGAGAGAACATACCAAAATTCTGCTTGCAAGGTGATGTGAAAAATGACCAATTCGGATTAGGTACACTTGAGACCTAAAAACTGACCATTTGGGCAGCAGTGAGTGTTTAGGCCATAACTCACTCAAAACAGGTCCAATTGACCTGAAATTTTAACCATGAATAGTTAAGACCCATACCTACAAGTCTTATGAAGATACCAAAGCCCAGAAATGACCATAAGCAAGTCAAAAAGCTTGCACAAGTTCGGGTCCAAAAACTGGCCGAACCAGAGTTGACCAAATTGACCAAAAATTGACCTAAATTGACACCATTTGACCAGCAATAGTGTAATGACCATAACTTGGTCTACTTAACTCGGATTGATCTAAAATTTTGCCCCGCGTGCAATAAGACATAGATCTACAAGTTTGTAGTTTTGACCGAAGCCCGAAAACCGAGGAACTAGGCGTCCGGCTAGGTCAAACCAGTATCGAAATCCGACAAGTTGCATTAAAATGCACTAAACAAGGAAACGAGTTTGGCAAAAGCGTACCAAACCTAAAACCCTATCGAATGTGACATATTAACGACACTAAAACCTAATTTACCTAAAAGCATAGCGAGGTCGGTATATTAGGTGATTAAGTGAATAATTGAGTTCAATGCATTATTTACTAAACACCATCGTTAGAGGCAAATTAAATTAGCACTGAAACACTTCAAATTGTGTTTCTCAGTTAACAAGGACTCAGCAAAAGGGAAAGAAATACTGAGTCAAAACCAGGAGACAAATATCAGAGGTTTGTGCACAACAACTATTTCTCTTGAATTTTCAATTGAAATAAATATTGACTATTTGTATATTATTGTTTTAAATTGTGTTTGTGCACAACAACTATTTCTTTTGAATTATTTTCAATTGAAATAAATTATGACTACTTGTATATTATTGTTTTAAATTGTGGAAATGTGTTTGGTGGACACTTATTGATTGAAAAACATTGTGAATGGTTTGAAACTGTGAAAAATTGTTTGAATGATATTGATGGATACTTATTGATTGAAAAGCAATGTAAATGGTTTTTGTGGAAATTGAAGTGAATTACGAATTGTGTTGCCATTTTGTGAATGAAATTATAACTTTGGAAATTTATTGGATTCTTACGGATCATTTGAATAAAATGTTTGGAATTGTTTTGACTCACAATTGGCATGACACTGATACTATGTTCCTCCTCCATTAATGGGGTGAGTGTGATTATTCCTCCCTCTTTGACTTATCAGTCTGGGGTGAGTATGATTATGTTCCTCCCTCTTTGACTTCCCAGTCTGAGGTGAGTATGGATGAGTACTCATTAGATAGCTAGCTTCCTCCCTCATTGATTTCGATTATTGGGGTGAGTATGTCTTGTCGTGGTGTACAACACGGCATATCTGGAAAAAATTGTGTCATGACTTAAATTGTGATATTGATTGGCAACACTGTATTCTCCAGTTATTTGATCGAATGGTGTTATTGATTTGCAAAACGATATTATTCAATTATTTGATCGAATTGTGTTATTGATTTGCAAAAGCGATATTATTCGATTATTTGATCAAAGTGTGTCATTGAATGGAAAAAACTTTGTTATTCAGTAATTTGATCAAATTGTGTATGAATTGGCAATAAGGTATTCTTAAGCTATTTGACTAAATTGTGTTATTATGAATTTTGATAATTTGTGAATTGGAGTTTAAATTCCTTATGACATTCATTGTCTTGAAATCAACTATGGTTTTAAGTATCCACTAATGATATGATTTATGAATTGTGATTTAAAATTGTATTTGGTTAATGTTGTGCACCACTGAGACATTGTCTCAGCGATAGCTTTTTATTGCTGTCGCAGGTAGAGAGATAAACAGGGCAGCAGACTAGGCTGCTAGTACCGCCAGCGAGAGATTTTGGGTATAGTGAGTATACCATATGTGGCATTTTGTACTGTAATGTATATTCACTGTATGTATATTTTGTTCTTGGTTTTTAGCATTTGTAAATTTAAGTTGTACAATAAAGTTGTAAAATAATTATGAGTTATTTGGCTTGTAAAAATTGTGTTATATTTTTGTATCTTAGTCTTTGAAAATCACTGTGGATTTGACTTGAGAAATGTGTTGTGTTGATAAAAATGTTGGAGTTGAGATTTGAAAATATATTGAAGTGCTTTTTACAGGTTTTCTGAAGAACTGTTTTGTCCAAAATACAAATGGCACCTTGCCAAAATTTTCTGAATACTCCAAATAAATCAAATGAGTTAGTTGTTTCACTTGATTCACCAAAGTCTTTCACACACTGTAAATAGTGCTCACCACTGTAAAAGAAGAAAAGTTTTAAAATCCCTTGTAGTGTATTTAATGGATTATCGATGACGGAGTTGGTAATTCATTAGGTATACTACTGGGATCATGTTATGCCTTACAGAGGGGTAGGGTGTGACATGTTTTAGTGGTATCGAGCAATGGTTTTAAAGTGAATTTGAATCGTGAATTTGAAATATTTATGTCGGTAACTACAATTGCTCAAATGTTTGATACATACAAGTACATTACATTATAAATATGCACTAACGGAGGAAATCTCCTTGTATTATTATACAGAGGTCGTGGAAATAAATTTTGATGCATTAGTGACTAGTCCTTTAGGATAAGGATTGTGATAACAAGTGAAATTAGTTTTGGAAGAGTTTATCGTGAAAAGTATTTGTGACACACCATAAAATTATAAGCTAATTGGCGAGCCTACTTAATGTAAGGCAAGAGGGCGTAAATGTAAGATGCGATAATGGAATTGCTCTAGATGAGGGCAAGGAGGTTCTTGTTAGAAATTGCTAATGGATATTGTAATCGAATAAGATTCGAATATCGGTGAATTCAAAAGAATAAAAGATAACAAAGTTTGATCTATTGGGATGTATCGTAGTAACTATGCAATGTTCTTGATGTTTATCTTGTAGCTGCAGATTCTGATCGACTTGAGATTATTGTGTAGAGCTACGCATACCCGATAGTACACCTAGATAAGAATAGTTGCCAACGGCATCTGTTTTGGTATAGTTATGCCATGACAGAATTTAATTGTTAGAAATAAGTTTGAAAATCCTACTTAGGATCTAAAACTCAAAAGTTAAAATATCGAAGGTTATAGTTCAAGTACAAAAGGAAGTAAGTTATAGAATATTGTGAGATAAAAAGAGTTATGAAAGTAGAGAAATGAACATTTCAATCATGTGTAAAAGAGAAATATAACAAATGTGAGGAACACTATGGACTAGAAAGGTCAGAGTACAAAAGACTGATGAATGAATCTAACATGACCTAAAGGGTCATTAAATGAGCAACGACAACCAAAATATTAGACAGCATAATAGTAAGAGGAGATTGGTGTTATCCAAACAAATTAAACATTGTATTAGATTGTTAAAAGTCTTACGATCATATAGAAAGGAGAAATAAACGTATGACTATTGTAAGATGGCTACTGGGTAAAAATTTCGTGGACGAAATTTATTTAAGGGGGGGAGAATTGTAACACCCCTAAGTTCTGTAGTGCGTTCATTGCTCGGTGACTGTCTTTGTCCTGGACAGCTAGGATGCCTAGAACCACACCTTGTTATGAGAGAGGAGACATAAATAATGAAATACAAAAAAAGAAAATACAAGAAAAACAAAGGAAAAATCATAGCAAAGAAATGTAACCGAATAAGTGAGCCGGGAAACCTAGCGATGGTGACTGACCTGAAGTCACAGAGTGGACCGTTGACTAGCTCGGATCATGGAACCCCGGAAAACATTTTTAAGACTTAAATAGACCCTTATTGAAGAATAAATATCATTAGAAAGATCAAAGAAAAATTAAATAATTAGTACAAAGAAAAGTGAGAAATCGAAAAACAGACAAAATACGGTGTTACCGAAAAATTGGGAATGCCACCCGAACAGGGGCATTATGGTCATTTGACATCCCGAATTGTCTTTTGACCTAAATTTCCATTAAAAATAAATAATATTACACTTAGAAAATGAAATGAAAAATTTGTTTAGTGGTACCTAAAATAAATAGCCAAAAATGGAGTGGAAATGGTGTAAATAACACATTAAACTTATAATATGGTTAAATAATGTGAGTGGGCCACTAAAGGAATAAACTAAAGACATAGTGGGGCAGGTGTACATCCATTATCCAAGGCAGAAACTTCATCTTCTCCATTGTACCAAAGTTGCCGTGAATGAAGGGAGAGGAAACTCCATGGACATTTTCATGCAAGCTTGATCCATCCCTCCATTTCAACTCCATTCACTTGGGTTCCTTCATGAAACTTTGTCTACTCATCACAAGGAAGAGTTTGATACTAAATTTGAGAAGTTTAAGCAAGGTTTAACAAGCTCCAAGCATAAGGTAAGTCCATAATTTTGAAGATAGCTTTGTTAAGTTTTGTGTGCATGTTATGGGTGTTGGTTTTGTGAAGGAAAATTTTGAGTTTGAAGAGTTATTGTTGTTTTCATTTTGGACAGCCATGGAGTCACGTTTTTGATGAGATATTTATGCATATAATTGATGAGAAATAATGTTGATCATGGTGATTTAATATCCTAGAGGATTATTTCACATATATATGGTGATTTATGCACTTGGATGGGAATTGGTAAATTGTAGGGCACTTTGATGTTGAAGAAGGTTTTCGCAGCTTGGGGACCCTTGAATAATTGTATGTATTGATGGAAGTATTGGCAGAATGTTGACATAGAAGAATTGATGAATGTGTATGTAAATTAGTAGTGGAAATTATATGTAATGATTAGGTGTAATTATGTACATATATTGCTAAATTTGGACTTTGTGGTTTAGGGTTGTAATTGATGTATTGAGAATGTTTGTATTCTGTCCAAATTGACCATAGTAAGAAGTGATAAATGAATATGGAATGGTATAACATCAGAATTGGGTATGGGGATTTAAGGTAGAGCAAGTTAAATGTGTGTTTGAATTGGGGTTTGAAAGACACATAGAGGACAGTGTGCAAATAGACCTATAACTTTAAATGTGTAACCTCAATTGGTATGAGACCAATTGGAGGTGAAACTAGGCACAAAATGTGCCAACTTTCATTGAGAGAACATACCAAAATTCTGCTTGCAAGGTGATATGAAAAATGACCAATTCGGATTAGGTACACTTGAGACCTAAAAACTGACCATTTGGGCAGCAGTGAGTGTTTAGGCCATAACTCACTCAAAACAGGTCCAATTGACCTGAAATTTTAACCATGAATAGTTAAGACCCATACCTACAAGTCTTATGAAGATACCAAAGCCCAGAAATGACCATAAGCAAGTCAAAAAGCTTGCACAAATTCGGGTCCAAAAACTGGCCGAACCAGAGTTGACCAAATTGACCTAAATTGACACCATTTGACCAGCAATAGTGTAATGACCATAACTTGGTCTACTTAACTC
The DNA here is from genome assembly GCF_030052815.1 of Hevea brasiliensis. Classification (NCBI taxonomy): domain Eukaryota; kingdom Viridiplantae; phylum Streptophyta; class Magnoliopsida; order Malpighiales; family Euphorbiaceae; genus Hevea; species Hevea brasiliensis. The sequence goes on from NC_079496.1 coordinate 51,071,876, forward strand.
GGATTGATCTAAAATTTTGCCCCGCGTGCAATAAGACATAGATCTACAAGTTTGTAGTTTTGACCGAAGCCCGAAAACCGAGGGAACTAGGCCGTCCGGCTAGGTCAAACCAGTATCCCGAAATCCAGCAAGTTGCATTAAAATGCACTAAACAAGGAAACGAGTTTGGCAAAACGTACCAAACCTAAAACCCTATCGAATGTGACATATTAACGACACTAAAACCTAATTTACCTAAAACGCAACGAGGGTCGGTATATTAGGTGATTAAGTGAATAATTGAGTTCAGTGCATTATTTACTAAACACCATCGTTAGAGGCAAATTAAATTAGCACTGAAACACTTCAAATTGTGTTTCTCAGTTAACAAGGACTCAGCAAAAGGGAAAGAAATACTGAGTCAAAACCAGGAGACAAATATCAGAGGTTTGTGCACAACAATTATTTCTCTTGAATTTTCAATTGAAATAAATATTGACTATTTGTATATTATTGTTTTAAATTGTGTTTGTGCACAACAACTATTTCTTTTGAATTATTTTCAATTGAAATAAATTATGACTACTTGTATATTATTGTTTTAAATTGTGGAAATGTGTTTGGTGGACACTTATTGATTGAAAAACATTGTGAATGGTTTGAAATCAGAAAAATTGTTTGAATGATATTGATGGATACTTATTGATTGAAAAGCATCAGTAAATGGTTTTTGTGGAAATTGAAGTGAATTACGAATTGTGTTGCCATTTTGTGAATGAAATTATAACTTTGGAAATTTATTGGATTCTTACGGATCATTTGAATAAAATGTTTGGAATTGTTTTGACTCACAATTGGCATGACACCGATACTATGTTCCTCCTCCATTAATGGGGTGAGTGTGATTATTCCTCCTCTTTGACTTATCACCAGGGTGAGTATGATTATGTTCCTCCTCTTTGACTTCCTAGTCCGAGGTGAGTATGGATGAGTACTCATTAGATAGCTAGCTTCCTCCTCATTGATTTCGATTATTGGGGTGAGTATGTCTTGTCGTGGTGTACAACACGGCATATATGGAAAAATTGTGTCATGACTTAAATTGTGATATTGATTGGCAACATCGTATTCTCCAGCTATTTGATCGAATGGTGTTATTGATTTGCAAAACGATATTATTCAATTATTTGATCGAATTGTGTTATTGATTTGCAAACGATATTATTCAGTTATTTGATCAAATTGTGTCATTGATTGGAAAAAACTGTTATTCAAGAATTTGATCAAATTGTGTATGAATTGGCAATACGGTATTCTTAAGCTATTTGACTAAATTGTGTTATTATGAATTTTGATAATTTGTGAATTGGAGTTTAAATTCCTTATGACATTCATTGTCTTGAAATCAACTATGGTTTTAAGTATCCACTAATGATATGATTTATGAATTGTGATTTAAAATTGTATTTGGTTAATATTGTGCACCATCGAGACATTGTCTCAAATGATAGCTTTTATTGCCGCGCAGTAGAGAGATAGACAGTATGCAGACTAGGTCGCTAGTACCACAATGAGAGATTTTGGGTATAGTGAGTATACCATATGTGGCATTTTGTATTGTAATGTATATTCACTGTATGTATATTTTGTTCTTGGTTTTGAGCAGTTGTAAATTTAAGTTGTACAATAAAGTTGTAAAATAATTATGAGTTATTTGGCTTGTAAAAATTGTGTTATATTTTTGTATCTTAGTCTTTGAAAATCACTGTGGATTTGACTTGAGAAATGTGTTGTGTTGATAAAAATGTTGGAGTTGAGATTTGAAAATATATTGAAGTGCTTTTTACAGGTTTTCTGAAGAACTGTTTTGTCCAAAATACAAATGGCACCTTGCCAAAATTTTTACAGATACTCCAAATAAATCAAATGAGTTAGTTGTTTCACTTCAGTTCACCAAAGTCTTTCACACCTGTAAATAGTGCTCACCACTGTAAAAGAAGAAAAGTTTTTAAAATCCCTTGTAGTGTATTTAATGGATTATCAGTAGACGGAGTTGGTAATTCATTAGGTATACTACGGGATCATGTTATGCCTTACAGAGGGGTAGGGTGTGACATTATGAGTTCCTGGCTATGCCATTCGGGTTAACTAATGCTTCAACTGCATTTATGGATCTGATGAACACTATCTTCAGACCATACCTTGATCAGTTTGTGGTAGTATTCATTGATGACATCTTGGTGTATTTGAGGAGTGCAGAGGAGCATGATAGGCACCTGAGGATTATACTACAAACTTTGAGGGAGAAACAGCTATACGCCAAATTATCAAAATATGAATTTTGGCTGAAAGAAATTTCTTTCTTGGGGCACATAGTATCGACAGAAAGCATTAAGGTAGATTCCAGCAAGATAGAAGCTATCCTTAATTGGAAGCCACCTAGGAATGTCACAGAAATTCATAGTTTTCTAGGTTTAGCTGGATATTACCACCGATTTGTGAAAGGATTCTCTATGTTGGCTTCTCCACTGACCAAGCTGCTTCGGAAAGATGTGAAATTTCAGTGGACGGATAAATGCCAGTAGAGTTTTGATGAGTTGAAGAGGTGTTTAACTAAAGCTCAAATCCTGATTTTACCTACCCCAAGTAAAGAGTATACTGTTTACAGTGATGCTTCTCACAATGGGTTAGGCTGTGTACTGATGTAAGATCGAAATGTCATTGTGTATGCATCACGCCAGCTAAAACTACATGAGAGGAATTATCCGACACATGACTTAGAGCTTGCAGTTATTGTATTTGCTCTTAAAATTTGGAGACACTACTTATATGGGGAGAAGTGTTACATTTGCACAGATTATAAGAGTTTAAAGTATCTAGGCACTCAGAAAGAGTTGAATTTGAGATATAGGAGATGGTTAAAACTTATTACAGACTATGATTGTTTGATAGACTATCAGCCAGGGAAATCTAATGTGGTGGCTGACGCCTTAAGTTGTAAGACTATGGCAAGTCTAAGAGTTTCTCCTTTGTCTATGGTACATGAGTTGAGAGCATCGCATGCCAGCTTAGAGATTAATGATGAGGGGCAGACAGTAGTTGAATGGCATGTACAACCAGTGTTGATTGATCAGATCAGAATGGCTACTCAGAATGATGAAAGATATCAGAAACTACTGAAAGAAGTTCGGCAGTGCAAGAAAACCAAATTCTCAGTGAGAGATAATGGTCTGCTACTACACTAGGGCAAAATGTGCATTCTTAATGATGTTTACTTGAGAAAAATCATTATGAAGGAAGCACATGAGTCTCCTTTTGCTATACACCCTAGTGGTACTAAGATGTACAGAGGATTAAAAGAGCATTACTGGTGGATGGGTATGAAAAAGGATGTAGCTGATTTTGTCTCCAAATGCCTAACTTGTCAGCAAGTGAAGGCAGAACATCAAGTACAAGCTGGTTTGTTACATCCATTACCAGTACCTGAGTGGAAATGGGAGTGAATCACTATGGATTTTGTGATGGGTCTTTCGAAGACATTGAAGAGCCATGATGCAGTATGGATCATAGTTGACAGATTGATCAAGTCTACTCATTTTCTGCTAGTTCGGATGGACTATGGTTTAGAAAGATTGGCCAAATTGTACATAGATGAGATTGTGAGACTACATGAAGTGCTAGTATCGATTGTATCTGACAGAGATCCCAGGTTGACTTCTAGATTATTGGGTAGTCTTTAGAGAGCTCTAGGAACTAGATTGAACTTTAACACGGCATTCCACCCATAGACAGATGGCCAGTCTGAGAGGGTAATACAAATATTAGAGGATATGCTACGGGTTTGTGTGATTGAGTTTGAGGGTAGCTGGGATACACACTTGCCTTTGATTGAGTTTGCTTACAATAATAGCTACCAATCAAGCATTGGGATGCCTCCATATGAAGCCTTGTATGGTAGAAAGTGCAGAACTCCCTTGTGCTAGGATGAAGTAGGTGAAAGAAAGATGATTGGGCCAGATATTGTTTAGCAAACAGAGGAGAAAATCAGACTAATCAGAGACTGACTCAAGGCTACCAGACCGTCAGAAGTCCTACATTGATCTGAAGAGGAGAGATATTAAGTACATAGTGGGTGATAAGGTATTTCTGAAGGTTTCCCCTTGGAAGAAAATCTTGAGATTCAGCAAAAAGGGGAAACTGAATCCTCGTTTCATTGGACCATATGAGGTTCTGGAAGGAGTGGGTCCCTTGGCATACCGACTAGCACTACCTCCAGAGTTAGAAAATATACATAATATCTTCCATGTGTCCATGTTGAGAAGGTATAAATCAGACTCATCTCATGTACTACTAGTAGAAGAGATTGAGGTGAATCCAGACCTCACATATGAGGAAGAACCTATTGAAATTCTGACATATGAGGTGAAGTAGCTGAGAAACAAGCAGATACCACTGGTGAGAGTGTTGTGCAACCATCACTCAGGCCATGAGGCTACTTGGGAACGAGAAGAGGATATGAGGAGGCAGCACCCACAGCTGTTTAGAGACTGATGCTAGGTAAAATTTCAAGACGAAATTTATTTTAAGGGATGGAGAATTGTAACACCCCTATATGCATAGCTTGGTACATTACACTGTTCTGATGACTAGTGTCGATCTAGAAAATTAAGAGGATTAGAACTATGTGTAAGACATCTAAAAAAGCCCTTAATGAAAATTAATAGTGATTACCAGATAGTTAAGTATAAATAGGAAAAATAAAGCATAAAAAGTTAAATGAGCCGATGGTCACAGTAATGGGTGACCTTCCCGGGAAGTGTGCGAGGTCAGTCCTAACCCTAATTTTGAATGGGAAATTGTGACACAGCGGTCCTAAGAACTATTGCGAAGCTAATGGAAAAGAGAAAATCATAGAAAAGAGTCGATAAGCAGGTTAAATAATTAGGTTAGGGATCCGTAAGAAATACCGAATTAATTGCAAACTGGATCAGACTGGTGAGGGGCAAATTGGTCAATTCACCCCTAGAGGTGACTCATGACCTAAATATCAAATAAAATCAGAGAAATGAAAATTTCGGAATAGAGAATTAAATTAAAGAATTATGGAAAAATAAAGGAAAAAGAAAAGGAAATGAGAATTGAATTATTACCTCATCCTTGTGACATCACCAATGATGTTAAAAATAAAATTTAATTATCCTATTTTTTGACTAAGTCAAAAAGCTAAATAAATACATAAAATTGAAAAAAAGAATTTGGTCTTCCTCTTCCCTTAATTGCCATCCATCAATCTCACCCTCACTCTCTCTCTAAACTCCATGAAAGCTTGGTTTCAAGCTTTTTAAACCCCCAAAATTCCCATAAATTCCCCCATTATTTTTTATTAAACCTTGCTATTTCTACTTGTAAAGAAAATTGATCAAGAAAATTTAAAAGAAAGTGGAGAGAATTGAAAGATTGAAATCCAAAGTCAAGGTTAGTGTTCTAACTCTTCAATTCCTCTTTAACTTTATGTTTATGTATGTGAAATAAACTTAGAATTGATGAAAGAAATAAAGCAAATCAAGTGTGTGGGTTACATGTGGAATTCGGCCAACATATAAAATTTGGGGTTGAGTGATTTGGGTGCAATTAAAGGTACAATTAAGCTTAATTAAGTATGTAAACCATGTTTAGACACTTTAATTGCACTAATTAAAGGAGTTACTAGAGGTGAGCATTCAGCTTGAACTGAACCGAATTAAATTATAAAAATCGAATTTTAAATTTTAGAAACTGAACCGAACTGAAATAGGTGAAAAATCGAATCGAACTGAATCGCTCTATTTCAATTCGGTTCAGTTTAAACTGATCGGTTTTGATTTTTGATTGATTTTTTAATTTAGACTTGATTTTCAAGTTAGTTGGTCTAATTTTGACTTTGGTTTGAACCTAATAACCATTAATCAATGAAATTAAACAATTAATATATATATATATAATTAAATATAATTCATAAATTTCCCATAAAAATAAATCAATTCAAAAATCAATTCGGTTCAATTTAGTTCGATTTGAATATATAAATTACTATTTGGTTCGATTCGGTTCGATTTAACTGATTTTTTTCTCTTCAAAACCGAACCGAACCGAAATAATCGAAATTTTTATAATGTAAAATGGAACTAAATGGATTGAATTTTAAAATTGAACCGATTGAATAGAATTGACTTTTTCGGTTCAGTTTTTCGGTTTGAACCGAATTCTACTTAGCCCTATGAGTTACAAAATTAGGGTTTTTGAGCCTCTTGAAATTAGGAGAAAAATTAAAGGAAATAGTCCATTAATGCAATTGACCCTAATTGAGGTTAGAAATAGCCAATTAGGACCAATTGAGATGTGTTGGAGTGTTTGAAAATGAAATGCAATTCGGATTACTGAAGGGTCCCAATTTGGCAGTTTGACCTTGGTCCCTTTTAGGGACCAAAATTGTAATTTTACCAACCCAATTAGTATGAGGCCAATTGGAAATGAAAATAAACACATAATGACACATTTTTATTTTTCAAAACCATGCCCAGAAAATGATATTAACATAGTAAATAATTAGGTCAAATCCGGATATTATGCACTGCCATTGTACCAAAATGACCAAATGAACAGTGTTTGTTCATTTTGCCATAACTTGGTATAGGAAGGTCCAAATGACCTGAATTTTATACCATTGGAAAGCTATGACAATGTACTAACACTTTCATGTAGAACACAATCCCATATTTTGAATATAACCAAGTCAAATTGCCAACCAAAGTCAGTATCTTAAAACTGCCAGACCTAAAAGTTACCCAGAATTCTGGGTTGGAACTAATCCGGCCATTCTTAGAAAAATGACCATATCTTGGGCTAAAAAACCCCAAATGGAGTGATTCAAAAAGGGAATTAAAGATAAGACAATAAGGAATAACTTTTATGTAGAACACTTAGCCAAATTCCGACAGTAACTATACCAATTGAATAGTGTAAAATAGGGCACCAAAATTGGAAAATTGAGTTTTCTCTTAGGAGACCTAAAAATTGAAATGGCAACAAAGACTAACAAATTAGGTACTCAAACCAAGACTAACAAATTAGGTACTCAAAATGTGATATGTGGGTGTAATTGGAATTCACATACCAATTAAGCATGAGAAAGTCGATATTTTGACTTGAATAGTGCCATGAATAGTAATCCCGAAATGCAAATTTCAAAGAACGTTAATTTAAGCATATTAGGGCTAGAATTTGGTAAACTTGAATTTATTTATTGGATTTATTATAATTTATGATATTGAAACATGGAAAATTGTGCGTTTCAGTTGAAAAGGCTACTTAGAAAGGAAAAAAAAAATCGAGTCAAGGCCTAGAGGCGACTTGTACGAGGTTTGTGCACAACATAAAAACTTGTTTAAATTTTCTTTTGAAAATTGTGTGGAATGGACTATGAAAATTAAATTGTGACTTATTTGTATAGAAAATTTTGATTTAAAGGAACAATGTGCTATTGACCTAAACTGTTGGGAAAATAAATTGTATGTGTTTGATTTGCAAATTACTGTTTAGAAAATAGTTAAAATAGTTTGAAATCGCAGTATCATGAGCAAATGGTTGAATGCCTCACTAGCTTGACTAGTGGGAGTAATTAGTTTTGTATTCCCTCTTTGGCTGAAGTGTTGAGGTGTGTGCCAGTAGAGAAAGAAATATGAATGGGTACCCATAGATTTAAGCTAGCTAGCCTTGGTATTCCTCATAAGCCTTTGGCTATTGAGATGAAATATATATATTGATGGCATGATATGACTGTGTGAATTTATAAAAATTGTTTTGTGACTTCAGAAGTGAAATAATTCTTTGACTAAAATTGTAAATTGTGTTTTGTATTTATTTAATGATTTTAGCATGGTATTTAGAATAATTGTGATTTAATATATGAATAAATTAGTATTTTTGTTATGTTGTGCACCACTGAGTAATTATACTCAGCGATGGCTTTTATTTACTGTCGTAGGTAGAGAAACTAGTAAAGCAGCCGAGTGAGTTGCTAAGGGCCACAGTGCTACACTTTTGGATTTTGTCGGGTATTGAATTATACCCTTTTTATACATATTTATTTTGATGTATAGGACTATATGTATGTTTTGTAATTTGGTCTTAAGCAATTGTACAGTAACTTGTAATAATATTATTTTAGATTTTCTATTTGTAAATTAAGACGAGTGAATGTGAATAAAATTTTTCTTAATGAAATGTGTATGAAATTATTTAATGTTACTTTTAAAAATATTTGAGCTGAGAATTGTGAACTGTGAAATTTTGAATGTAATTGTGGAAGTTGAGTAAATTGTATTGATTTGAGTGTGTTGGAGGTTGGATTTGATGAAGTGAATTATTGGAAGTGTTTTTCTACAGGTTAAATTTTTGGTTTTTTTCAATTACAGACGGCACTCTACCGAAATTTCTACAAAATTTGCGGAAAAATAAAAATGGTCAAAATTTTTACCTAACATTTAAACTCCAAATAAAAGTTTGTAAGACCTGTTAAAAGTGCTCACCACCTATAAAAGAAGATAAAATTGTTTTAAAATCCCTTATAGTGTATTTAATGGGTTATCGATAGGCGAAGTTTGGTAATTCATTAAGTATACTATGGGATCATGTTATACCTTACAGAGGGGTAAGGTGTGACAAGTCATATACATCAGAATAAACATGTACAAAAGGGTATAAATTAATACCTGACAAGAATCCAAAATGTAGTATTGTTGATCCTTAGCAGCTTACTTGGTTGCTTTACCAGTCTCTCTACCTGCGACAGCAATGAAAAGCCATCGCTGAGTACAAATACTTAGTGGTGCACAACATAAAAAAAATTACTAATTATGCATATATTAAGTCACAATTATTCCAAATACAATATTGAAATTGTTAAAAAGCTACAAAACACAATTGAAATTTTAGTCAATTTCACTTTAGAAGTCACAAAACAATTTTTTATAAAATCACACAGTCAAATCATGCCATCAATATTTTTCATCTCAACAGCCAAAGGCTTATGAGGAATACCAAGGCTAGCTAGCTCAAATCTATGGGTACCCATTCAGTTTCTTCCTCTATTGGCACACACCTTAACACTTCAGCCAAAGAGGGAATGCAAAACTATTTCAATCAAGCTAGTGAGGAATTCAAACATTTGGTCATGATACTGTGGTTTCAAACTATTTTAACAATTTTCTAAACATTAAAATGCCAATCATACTCATACAATTTTACTTTCTCAATAGTTTGGGTCAATAGCACATTTTTCTTTTCAATCAAAATTTCCAATACAAATAAAGTCACAATTTAATTGTCACAATTCATTCAATACAAATTACAAAAGAAAATTCAAAGAAAGTTTATATGTTATGTCACACCCTATCCCTCCGTAAGGCATAACATGATCCCATAGTATACCTAATGAATTATCAACTTCGTCTACTGATAACCCATTAAATACACTACAAGGGATTTTAAAACTTTTCTTACTTCTTTTTGCAGTGGTGAGCACTATTTACAGGTGTTAAAAAATTTTTTTGAACTGAAGTGAAACAGCTAACACATTTGAAGAATTAACAATTTTTGCAAAAATTTTGACAGAGTGCCATCTGTATTTTGAATAAAACAATTCTTCAAAAACCTGTAAAAAGCACTTTAATTATTTGGTCCAATCCCCAACTCCAATATTCAATCAACACAATAAGTTTCTTAATAATTGTCAACTTAAATGCATAATAATTTTTTAGTGTTTTCAAAAGCTGAAATAAAAGAAATATATCACAATATTTACAAGTCAAAATAATTTACAAATTTAGTTTACAATTTTAATGTACAATTTTAATTTACAACTGCTCAAAACCAAGAACACTATATACATACAGTGAACATACATTACAATACAAAATGCAAAATAAGGTATACTCAATATACCCGATGATCTCTCATTGTAGTACTAGCAGCCTAGTCTGCTGCCCTGTCAGTCTATCTATAAGGATAGCTTCCAATTAAGGAATTTCTGTGATATTCCTGGGCAGCTTCCAATTAAGGATAGCTTTTACCTTGCTGGAATCTACCTTGATCTCTTCAGCTGACACAACATGTCCCAAGAAGGAGATTTCTTTCAGCCCAAATTCACATTTCGATAATTTGGTGTATAGCTGTTTCTCCCTTAAAGTCTACAATACAATCCGTAGATGTCTGTCATGCTCCTCTGCATTCCTCGAATATATCAAAATATCATCAATAAACACCACCACAAATTGGTCGAGATATGGTTTGAAGATAGTGTTCATCAGATCCATAAAAGCAGCTGAAGCATTTGTTAACCCGAATGGCATTACCAGAAACTCATAGTGGCCATATCGAGATCTAAAAGCAGTCTTTGGAATACTTTGCTCTTGCACTTTCAATTGATAATAACCAGATCGCAAATCAATTTTGGAGAATACAGCTGCACCCTTCAACTGATCAAATAGATCATCAATGCAAGGCAATGGATATCTATTCTTCATTGTCACCTTATTCAACTGTCGGTAGTCAATACATAAACGAAGAGTGCCATCTTTCTTCTTAACAAACAATACTGGCGCTCCCCAAGGTGACACACTAGGGCGGATGAAGCCCTTTTCAAGTAGTTCTTGCAACTGTACCTTCAACTCCTTCAACTCTGCTGGTGCCATTCTATATGGTGTTATGGAGATTGGATCCACACCAGGCATAATATTAATCTCAAACTACACTTCTCTTTCTGGAGGTAATCCTGGCAATTCATCAGGAAACATATTTGGAAAGTCATATACTATAGGGATGTCCCTCAATGATGGACTCCCCACTTGGGTGTCTACTACATGTGCCAAGTATGCTTCACACCCCTTTCTGATCATTTTTCTGGCTAGTGCACCCGAAATGATGTTTGATGGCAATAGCTACCTCTCCCCATGTATTACCACATGACTGTACTGAGGGAGACCAAAAGTGACTGTCTTCAGTCTATAGTCAATCATGGCGTGATGCCTAGCTAACCAATCCATGCCTAAGATGATATCATAATCTCTGAAGGGCATTTCAATGAGATCAGATAGAAAAGTATGTCCATGGATCACCAAAGGACAATCCCTATACATTCTATTAACCCTGACCTCCAGTCCTAGCGGACTTGTTACTAGCACCTTAGCCTCTATAGATTGATCGACTGAATGATCACCCTCTTCCATAGTCAATTCGAGGATCTTAGACCTCCTGAACAATAACACAAAGAGATTTCCTCTCGTTAGTGCATATTTATAATGTAATGTACTGCATGTATCAAACAATGACATTGAGGAGTTATACTATGAAGAAAGAATATTCAAATTACAAGTGAAAATAGAATTTAAAAACCAGGCTCTGATACCACTAAAACATGTCACACCCTACCCCTCCGTAAGGCATAACATGATCCTGTAGTATACCTAATGAATTACTAACTTCGTCAACTGATAACCCATTAAATACACTACAAGGGATTTTAAAACTTTTCTTACTTCTTTTTGCAGTGGTGAGCACTATTTACAGGTGTTAAAATTTTTTTTTAACTGAAGTGAAACAGCTATCACATTTGAAGAATTAACAATTTCTGCAAAAATTTTGGCAGAGTGTCATCTGTATTTTGAATAAAACAGTTCTTCAAAAACCTGTAAAAAGTACTTCAAATATTTGGTCCAATCCCCAACTCCAATATTCAATCAACACAATAAGTTTCTCAACAATTATCAACTCAAATGCATAATAATTTTTCAGTGTTTCCAAAAGCTAGAATAAAAGAAATATATCACAATATTTACAAGTGAAAATAATTTACAAATTTAGTTTACAACTTTAATGTACAATTTTAATTTACAACTGCTCAAAACCAAGAACACTATATACATACAGTGAACATACATTACAATACAAAATGCAAAATATGGTATACTCAATATACCCGATGATCTCTCAGTGTAGTACAAGCAGCTTAGTCTACTGCCTTGTCAGTCTGTCTACTGGCGATAGCAATAAAAAGCTATCGCTGAGCCATTGTCTCAGTGGTGCACAACATTAACCAAATACAACTTTAAATCACAAATCATAAGTCATACAAATAGTGGATACTTAAAACCATAGTTAAATTCAAAGACAGTGACTGTCAATAAGAATTTAAACTCCATTTCACAATATCACAATAAATATCAATAACTAATACACACACAGCTTAATCATGTTGCCAAAGTTCAATTCATCCCAAAAGCCGATGGCTAGTGAGGAATTCAATTCATCCCAAAAACCGATGGCTAGTGATGAATAACATAGCTAGCTAGCAATAATATGAGTACTCATTCTATTCGTCCTCAATAGGCACACACCTCAACACTTCAACGAGAGAGGGAATTCAATTCATCCCACTAGACAAGCTAGCGAGGAATTCAATCAATATTCATGATAGCTGTGGTTTCAAACCATTTACAATGCTTTTCAATCAATACGTATCCATCAAATATCATTCAAATAAATTTTCACAATTTAAAAGAATAATATACAAATAGCCATAATTTATTTCAATTGAAAATTCAAAAGAAATAATTGTTGTGCACAAACCTCTGATAACTGTCTCTTGGCTCTGACTCAGTGTTTCCTTCCCTTTCCCTGAGTCTTTGCTAATTGAAACACACAATTTGAAGTGTTTCAGTACTCATTTAAACCGCCTCTAATAATAAGGCTTAATACTTAATTTATTGAATTCTATTATTTTCCTTAGTCAACCTAAAATGTTGACCCTCGATGCACTCTAAGTGAATTAGGTTTTAATGTTACCAATATGTCACATTTGTAGCCTTTTAGTATTGGTACATGTTACCAAATTTATTTCCAAGTATGTTGCATTTTTATTGCAATATGTCGGATTTCGGTATACTAATTTGACCTAGCCAGATGACCTAGTTCCCTCGGTTTTCGAGTTTTGGTCCAAACTACAAACTTGTAGGTCTATGTCTTATTGCACGTGGGGCAAAAGTTCAGGTCATTCTGAGTTGTGTAGACCAAGTTATAGTCAATCTACCAATGCTAGACAGAATGCACCAAAATGGTTACTTTAGGTCATTTTTAGGTCACTTTTGGTTCGGCCAGTTTTTTGGACCTGAACTTGTGCAAGCTATTTGGCTTGGTTATGGTCATTTATGGGTGTTGGTATCCTCATAAGAGTTGTAGATATATGTCTCAACTATTCATGTTAAAAATTTCAGGTCAATTGGACATGTTTTGAGTAAGTTATGGTCAATACACTAATTATTGCCCAAATGGTCAATTTTCAAGCATTCAAAGCACTAATCCGGATTTGGTCATTTTTCAAGTCACCTTCTAGGCAGAATTTGTGACACCCCTTACCCGTCTACAGTATATCCGAGTAAGTTATGTCACACAGTGTACCGGAACACTCTATTTTATCTCAATCATTTTTATTCTTCCTTAATTTATTTTTATCATAGTTTTTAATATAATTTGTGAAATATAATTCATTTAAGTCATTTATTGAAATTATAATTTATTTGAGATTTTGAAAATTTTATAGAAAATCCGGCAGAGTACCGGCTAAAAATGGAGAAAACAGTTCTTCGGAACCTGTGAAAAACACTTCCAATAATCATTTCCAATCATTCTCAAACTCCAATAATCATCAAAATCTCAATAATTTTCAACAACATTTCCATTTCTCAATCATTCATTTCTCATGGTATTCATATATAAGCAATAAATAAATACTCAATTTTCCATTCATAAATACAATTTTCACTGTTTACATTAACATCAAAATACATGCCATAAATCTCAATTACACATGAGAAAATAAAAGTTAGTTACAAAATACCAAAATGAAACCTAGTGTCCTACCAATGCACTGAAGATGTTGAGGTGACACGGATACTATGCAGAGCTGCAGAAGGTCTCACCCAGTCTGTGGTCTACTGGGCTCTCGGTCAATATCTCCAGAACCTACGCGTGGCAAAAGCAACGCGCTAAGCAATAATGCTTAGTGGTGCCAATAATAAAATAAAAAGAAATAATAGAAAATAAATATGCAGTGAATGTATCGATGTCTCATTGCAAATAAATTTCCGTTGAGTATTTGTAGTCTTACTTATTTTGTACTTGTTATATTCATTATTCATTAAATTTATCCACTTCCATTTTTGGTTGCCCAAGTAACCTATACTTGACGACTGCACTGGATAAGCGGGTAAACTGGCACTGGGTATCAAGTACCTCGGGCCGTCACACCATCGGTCACATGTATCTCTTGGTGTGCAACAGAACAGCTAATAAGCTGTAATAACATTAGGCACAAGGCCAAGTCTCAACACAATGTCAGAATGGCTAAAAGCCATGAAATCACAGAATGGCATAATGCCATGTGCAGTACTGCTAACTGAACCCTATTGGCATGCCAAGCTATCCAAACCAATCTTGTTAGGTATACTAGGGCATTTCACACTTTTAAGTTTCACAATATTTGGAATTTAAGTTTTAGTGTTACTATTCCATTCATTGGTCAACAAAAATGTTGACTTTTGTATAGGCAAAAGGTACATTGGTTTTAATCTCATCAACATACCACATTTTGCATTCAAAATTTGTTGGTATTGGTTGCCAATACCATTTCTAAGCTTAATGTAAGTTGGACAGAATTTTCAGTTTTTATGCCTTGCTTTACTGTTCCATTGGTCAATTTTGCAGTGAGAATTTGGCAAAATGATCAACATGAAAGTTGTTCCTTATTTTGTCTAGTTGAATTTCCTTTTTTGAATCACTCCATTTGGAGTTTTTTAGCTCATGTTATGGTCCAAAAACCAAAACTGGCCGGATTGAAATTTTTCTGGACTGACCATATCTACAGTGCAGTGAACAGTGACTTCAACTCACTTGTTGGATAGGTTCTGGTCATAATTTGGGTTAGGTTTCTTCATGAAAGTTGTTGGACTATATCTCAGCCTGTTGTGGGTAAAATTTCAGGTCAATTGGACCATTCTACACTGAGTTATGGCCAAATGATCAAATACTGTTCATTTGGTCATTCTGCAAAAACAGACTGCAGGTCACCCGGATTGGAGCAAGCTTTTGGTCCACTTGGTTTGGTCTTATGGGCATGGTTTCTTCACCAAAGTTGTGCCATTTTGTGTCTAGTTTCATGTACAATTATCCAAACACCAATTGAACCTCTAAAATTCAAGTTATGGCTGCCCAAACCTACTGGACTCATGTCCAATTCTGCAGGTCACCTAGGGCAGCCACACTAAACCTAAATCCCATCACTAAACACACTTCATTTCTTGTTTACTAATAACCAAATGGTCACTAATTGACTATTAAAACTCACTTTCATCATTATATGATCAAAGTCTCAATTTCATGCTCAAACCCTAACTCCAACAACTAAAATTTTCATACACATACAATCCATGGTTTACAACACCAAAATCATGTTCAATGGCAGCCATACACAAATTTTTTAGAAGAATTTGATACTAACCTTGACTTAGGCAGTTTCCAAAGCTTCACAACTTCACTTTCTTCCTTTCTTTTTGCTGTCCAAAGCTTGTTCTAGGTGTAAGGATGAGTTTTTGTGAAGGGAGACTAGGGTTTTGAGGTGGTTTGGAGGGTGATTTCAAGCTCACCTTAAGCTTTCATGGTGGTTGGGGTGTGAAGGGTGACGCCTGCTTTTTCTTGAGGAAGAAAGTAGATGGCTTTTGTTTAATTTTTACCTCCTTTTAGCTCTTTTTATTTGTTTTAAGTGGCTTGGTTAAATGTGATTGGTGGAGAAGGGTTTAATGACATCATATGATGTCAAAATTGGCATATTCTTTCATTTCCTTTTCCTTTCTTCTCTACTCATTTTCAATTTAATTTTTAACAATATTTATTCATATTTTATGTCATAATAATTATTTACTTAACTGGATAAGTCGGCCAAAAATCATCTCTAAAGACGAAATGACCAAAATGCCCTCCGTTTGGCTTATTGAGCCAAAATTGTCTGTACCGATTGAAAAATTTTTCTAAGCATTTCCTTGGCATTCTAATGTCATAGAAACCTCAATGACCCTTCTCTAGAGTCTCAAAAATTATTTTATGAATTTTTCCTCGGGTCTAAGGCTCCTAGTTGTGAGAACCGCAACTTCCCACTAGGTTACCATCACTAGGGCACCGGCTCATTTAACCTGATTGTATTTTATTTCTAAAATTTTTCCTAATTTTTTTTTATTAATATTTGAGTTAATTATGGTTCCTCACTTTAGTTTAAATATTTTTCCAGATGTTCTAACTGTCCGGACCGACACCGATCACCGGAACAGTAGAATATACGGAATTTCTATAGGGAGGGTGTTACAACTCTTCCCCTCTAATTTAAATTTTGTCCTCGAAATTTACCTGATGCAAACAGTTGAGGGAACTGTTGCCTCATCGTCTCTTCACTTTCCCAAGTTGCCTCCTCGGTGTTGTGGTGCCTCCAAAGCACTTTCACCAGTGGAATCTGCTTATTTCTCAACTCTTTCGCTTCCCGAGCCAGGATCCATATGGGTTCTTCTTCATATGTCAAATCCGGTTGTACTTCAATTTCTTCCATGGAGATGACATGTGAAGGATCTGAGCGGTATCTTCTTAGCATAGACACGTGGAACACATTGTGGATCTTGTCCAGCTCTGGTGGTAAAGCTAATCTGTAAGCTACTGGTCCCACACATTCAATGACTTCATATGGGCCAATGAACCTAGGGCTCAACTTACCTTTTTCTTCCAAACCTCAATACCTTCTTCCACGGTGACACCTTGAGGAACACTTTGTCGCTAACCGCATATTCTATTTCTTTTCTCTTCAGGTCGGCATAAGATTTCTGTCTATCTGAGGTAACCTTCAAATTGGCTTTGATTAGTTTTACTTTCTCCTCAGTCTGTTTCACCAGGTCTGGCCCTACTAGTTTGTCTTCGCCTAATTCAGTCCAGCACACTGGAGTTCTACATTTCCTCCCATACAATGCTTCATACGGGGCCATTTGGATGCTAGCTTGGTAGCTATTGTTGTATGCAAATTCTGCCAGTGGGAGGTATCTATCCCAACTTCCCTCCAACTCAATGACACAACTCCTCAGCATATCCTCAAGGACCTGACATATATTTCATGTTATTATTATCATTTTAGTTCAATAATTGTATTAATTCCATTGGTTTCAATTGTTTACCTGGATTACTCTTTCTGATTGCCTATCCGTTTGAGGATGGAAAGTTGTGCTAAAGTGGAGTTGTGTACCCAAGGATTCATGCAACTTCTTCTAAAATCTCAATGTAAACCTTGGGTCTCGATCAGATATGATGGAAAGTGGAATTCCATGCAGTCTAACTATCTCACTGATATACAATTCTGCTAACTTCTCCAAAGGAGTAGTCACCATAATCGGCAGAAAGTGTGCTGACTTCGTCAATCTATCTACTATCACCCATACTGCATCATGTTTCTTCTGGGTGAGAGGTAGACCACTTACAAAATCCATGGTGACCCGATCCCATTTCCATTCAGGTATGCGTATAGGCTGTAGCAAACCCGATGGAACTTGATGTTCTGCCTTAACTTGCTGACATGTCAAGCATTTAGTCACATAGTCAGCTATATCCTTCTTCATACAGGCCACCAATACTAAAGCTTTAGATCATGATACATTTTTGTACTTCCTGGGTGCATAGCATATACACTGGTGTGTGCCTCTTTTAGAATACTAGCCTTTAATTCCCCATCATCTAGTACACACAGTCTTCCTTTGTAGTACAGACACCCATCTGCTTTCACCTCATAGTCAGTTGCTTTTCCCTCTGAGATTTTGCTCATAATAGCCATTAACTTTTCATCTGCCTTTTGCCCATCTAAAATATGCTGTAGCAGGTTTGGCCTCACTTGCAACTCAGCCAAAATAGCTCCATCTCGAACCAAAGATAGACGAGCATTCAATGATCTCAAAGCTATGATGGATTTTCTGCTCAAAGCATCAGCAACTACATTTGCCTTCCCAGGATGGTAGTCAATTACACAATCATAGTCCTTTAGGAACTCAATCCATCGCCTCTGTATAAGGTTGAGCTCCTTTTGAATTAGCAAATATTTTAGACTTTTGTGGTCTATGTAAATGTAGCACTTTTCACCATATAAGTAGTGCCTCCATATCTTCAATGCGAAGATAATTGCTGCAAGTTCTAAATCATTGGTAGGGTAATTCTGTTCATGTGGCCTTAGCTGCTTGGAAGCATAAGCAACCACCTTCCCCTCTTGCATCAATACACACCCTAACCCATTATGAGAGGCATCACTGTAGACCACAAAGTCCTTTCCTGATACTGGCTGTGTTAACACTGGTGCCTCTGTCAACATAGCCTTTAACTTCTTAAAACTAGTCTGACACTTGTCATTCCAGTCAAATCTGACATTCTTATGTAACAACTTGGTCATTGGAGCAGCTATTAAGGAAAATCCCTTCACAAATCTCCTGTAATACCCAGCTAGCCCCAAGAAGCTTCTGACCTCAGTTGTATTTCTGGGAGGCTTCCATTCCATCACTGCTTCTATTTTCTTGGGATCCACCCTAATCCCATCAGCTGACACTATGTGTCCAAGGAATGCAATCTCATTCAACTAGAAGTCACACTTGGACAACTTAGCATACAGCTTCTTTTCTCTCAGGGTTTGCAGAACAGTCCTCAAATGCTCATTATGTTCTTCCCTGGTCTTGGAATACACCAAAATATCATCAATAAAGACCACTATGAACCAATCTAGGTATGGATGGAAGATACGGTTCATAAGGTCCATGAATGCCGCTGGTGCATTTATTAGGCCAAAGGGCATCACCAGAAACTCATAATGCCCATACCGGGTCCTGAATGCAGTCTTTGGCACATCTGCATCCTTCACCCTCAACTGATGATACCCTGATCTAAGATCAATTTTAGAAAATACTCCTGCTCCCTTCAACTGATCAAACAGATCATCAATTATGGGCAACGGATACTTATTCTTCACTGTCACTTTATTCAACTGCTGGTAATCAATGCATAACCTCAAAGTCCCATCTTTCTTCTTTACAAACAGCACTGGAGCTCCCCATGGTGACACACTAGGGCGTATAAACCCCTTATCTAGTAACTCCTGTAACTAGATTTTAAATTCCTTCAATTCTGTGGGCGCCATCCTATAAGGAGCAGTAGAGATTGGTGCTGTACCCTGTCGACACCATATTTTGGCCGATCCCCATAATTAATAAACTTTGAAACCGATCCCCAGCACTAAATTTTCCTTTGCCAGCAAACTACATTTCCGACCTCTCTTTGCCATATTACCGATCTCTCCTCACAAAGAATTGAATCAATGCTAAGCCCTCGTATCATCTAAAGTCTTGCCAAGTCGCTCACCGATCTCTCAAGCTAATTGTCCAATTTCCTGACCGGTTGATTACATTCCCGATCTCTCCTGTCAAACAAAATTGAATCAATACTAGATCTTTATGTCACTGGTCTTATTGCCGATCTCTCATTTTAAGTTTAGGAATAATTAAGATTCCAATCCGATGTAATGATGATCTTAATTTTGAGTGGGTTCACCAAATTTCCAATTTTAATCAAGTCCCGATTAACGTTGATTCCCTATCGATCTCATGCTCATTATGTTTTCCGATCTCTCACACTTAGGTTAATAATCTCTTTCAGTTACTTCGATGTACTCAGACAATCAAGTATTAAGTAATTTAGAGATTTTCCGATCACAATCATTCATTGAACAAAAGAGACATTCCATTTCATTTCAAAAATTGTACAAGTCATTCAGCTGGAGGATCACCCCCAGTCTGATCTACATTTTGTCCGTCTTCTCCCTCACCCTCCTCCTCACTATCCTCACCCTCGCCTCCGGGAGCCAGGTCGGCCATCCAAGAGAAGTCCTCCTCTGGGTAACGTTTCTGGAGCTCGGCTAAGAGATCCTTGTGAGCATTCACGTAAGCATTGGCTATTCCTGTCACCATCTCCTCATCTTTTGCCTTAAGCTCCTCGGTAAGATGAGCGACCTGAGCAGCTTCGTTGGCCCAAAGCGCCTTGACTTCTCCAAGAGCATGATCCCTCTCAGCCAGAACATGAGTCTGTTCGGCCAGCTTATCCTCATAGTACTTCATCCTCCCCTCAATTTGAGATATGTAATCTTGAGCGGAGGAGAGTTGGGATCGGAGGGACGCCACTTCTTGACTCTTCCTTTCGACTTCTTGACTCTTCTTCTAGACCTCCTTACCCAGGCGGTAAGCCTTTTCCCGAACTATGTGCTGGTTCACCAGGCACTCTACATTCAGACTCATGGAGTGGGTTAGGATGTCGTCAAGATTGTCCAGAGACAGTCTGTCCCGATCCTCCCGAAGGCAGATGGAAAACCCTAAGACTTTGGCAAAATCGGGGTTCTCCCGAGCAGTCCGGTTGTTCTCTAGAGAAGTGATCAGCACTTGGGCGCCACGAGAAGAGGGCCTCGCAGGAGGTCGAGAACGACCCCCTTCTGTGCTTGGAGCAGCTGGAGGAGGTGGAGCCGGCTCTTCCCGTTGAGGAGGAGATCGGACAGCTTCTGCAACTGGAGGTCCCGAAGGTCGGGATGGGCCTCCTTGCGTCTCCCCAGGTTCATGACCGGGTGTTTGAAGCAGTGCCGAATGCTTCATCTCTTTCACCTTCCGGGAAATCTCCCTTTCTTTCTTCCGCTTCCTGGAACCTTCACCACCCACCATACCTACACAAAAAAGAGGTCAGTGAGATCGCTAAGGTCCAAAGATCTGAGAAATAGAAAATACCGATGCCGAGATCGAGAGTCAAGCCCGCGACTTCGCCCGTGATTAACTCCATCGCCCAATGATGCATTTCGGCGATACGTGATCTAAACAGAGTACTTTTGAGTAGCCGCGACTCTTCGATTCCATCACTATTAGGCTTTCCTCCTTGTTCAGGTAATACGCTGAATCAAGGGCCCCCGTGCCACCAACACGGGGAAGTCCTCAAAGCAGTCGGATTTTTGCTCCTCGTAATGAAGAAGCGGTTCTTTCAATTCTTAAGGGAGGAGGGCGATCGTAAAGAGCCCGCAATGAGGCTTCGCCAAAGAACCAAAGGCTCGCCGTCCTTTCGCGAAGTTAGCCTGCAGCCGGCGAACACCTTAGCCGTAGGTCCGATTCCCTTAGCTCAAGACAGCCTCTAAGGCTACCAAGATCCGCCATGAGTTAGGATGAATTTGGGCAATGCACACTCGGTGAAATTTTAGGACCTCCTTGAAGAAGTCATCTAGAGGGAACCGAAGACCAGCCTTTAACTGTTCCTCGTATACCATAACCATGTCATTCTCTTCAAAGGAGTGATCGGCTCGGTGATCGCCGTGACACCGGATGAGTTCATATGAATCAGGCTCAATGTTGTACTCCTGGCTAAACGATTGCAGATCGGATTCTTGCAAAATCGATGGCAGCTCGTTCATAGGAAGATTCTCCCTCCCTGAAGTAGGTGCACGCCTTGATGGTGCGATCCGCCCCCGAGCTGGAACGGAGACCCTAGGAAGTTCTGGTTGTGCGCTCAGCCCGACCACCTCTTCTTCATCAGACGACCACGAGAACTAAATGGAAGGTGGGCTTGCCGCTCTCTGACCTTCGGCACTGCTCATTTTAAGAAAAACAAAGAACTTAAAGCTAAAAGAAGGATTAAAATCCTTACCGGAGCTTGAACGGAGTCGGAAGAACTTGAGAAAATGAGAGAACTTTGAAGTTATGAGCAAGAGACTGAAAATGACATACAGGAGCAAATGGCTAACCCTTTGCCCCTATTTATACTCGTCCGAGCATTTAATGCTCACGATGTCCTAGGCAATGCATCGGTTAATGGGATTCGTCAGCTGTTCTGACATGTCTCTCGAACACTCCAAATTCCATAAAGAGAACGGCTAATTAGAGATCGGCATATTAAGATAAATGTTTCAAATTATGGATCAGTTAAGGGTTGTTCAGTTAGGAACCAGATCGGATAAACACATCAGAGATCGGAAAATAATCTATGCAATAATAACATGATGAGAATTGACTTTTATTTCCAAAAGATCGGATTACATCATTTGGGCGATCTCTACGGATCGGAATTATAGAGATCGGAAGATGGGGGATCAGCATGAGAGATCGGAATAGGAGCATGGGAGGGATCGGAAGGCAAAAAGAATAAGACAAATCCCAAATAACCGTCGTCAGAATCAGAGCTGAGGTAGTTAAAGCGTGGCAGACGAGATCTCCACCGCACGCCTAAGAATCGCCCACAATGCTGACAGGTGCCAGGGTATGTCATGACAGTCCTGTACATCCCAATCTCCACCGTTGATTTCACTTGTAAGGACGAACCCGGAGCCCTTGGATCAAGAGAGGAGATGACAAGACCAGCGCCTTTCGCTCTTAGCCCTCAGATCGCTCCGGACAAGAGGATTTGAGACCGTCAGATTGAAAGAAGAAAAGGACAAATATTCTAAAGAATAATCTCAGCCGTTCATTTTGGTTCTCTTTAATTCTCAAGCATCCGATCATGTCCTTCAAAATCTTGACCCTCCATCTCCCTCAAAATAAATCCTGACCCTTCATGGGGAGCACCCGATTCCTATAAATACCTGCATGAAAAACTGTTCAAGGGACGGGCAAAAAAGAGAGGTAGTTATTATAGCGGAAGAACTCTGAAACTTCATTCAGTTTGTTATTCTGCTACTTAGAAGTGTTGATTAGAAAGACTTTTGAAACTAGTTTTCTAAAGTCTTTTTCTTGAAAAGGATTCCGAATACTGAAACTCTACATTTTCAGTTTGTTCATTATCTGGTCATACTCTCACTTTCAGCCCTTTATCATCTCTGTTTTCATTCCCATTGTCCAAGCTCAACTTCATTCCACTCGGTTTTTATCTTAATCTGATTGCATTTTAGCTAAGTACCTTTCAGCCACGATTTAACATCACCCTCAAAGCTAATCACCATTGTCTTATCACTATTTGTCACCCCGTAGTTATTTCAATAAGATGTGGGTCCTTACAGGTAAGAGCTCATATTGCTGTTTTATTAAGTGTTTACGTTTACTTTTCACGCTTTCTTTGTTCTTCTTACGTATGCGATTTTCTCCAAGTTCATTTTGTGCAAAAGAACCCCAAAGAACGTTACTCTCGAGTTATCTCTTTAGTGATCAGTCCATCATTTTATTAATCTTCGTCATTTCTGAATGCAAGTTTTCTAGCTCCTAGTAGCGTGTAAGTGGTTGGGTAAAACGTAGGTAACTGCAATTTAAGGGTCTCTTTTAAAAGAAAGAGCCTGAATAACACGTCAGGAAAATAGCCAAACTATTAGGCTGACGTGAACGGCAATTCGGCAAGATGCCATAAAGTGGAATAAAACCAAAGTAAATGAAACAGAATAGATCGGACATTAATAGGTATTGGTAAGATGACTACATGGAAGGTCGGTAAATCAAGTCTAGTATCCCCCGTTTAGTCATAAGGTATCAAGAAGCCTTATCCCCAGCATCTTTGAATGCTAGAATCCTTAGCTTTAGGCTCTTATGACATGTAGCTGAAATTAAAATTTGGGAGATCGGAAAAGTCCCTTTCAGGTTCCTGTTAATCTAAAAGAGATCGGAGGAGAGTTCTTATCCGGTCTCAACTCAAATTTTTAATAAACATTAAATAGAGATCGGAGGAGAGTTCTTATCCGGTCTCAACTCAAAATTTTAAATATTAAATAGAGATCGGAGGAGAGTTCTTATCCGGTCTCAACTCAGAATTTTAATAAATATTAAAGAGTTTGGAGAAGAGTTCTTATCCGATTCTTAAATTAAAATTTTAATAAATATTCCTTTCAAATAAAATTAACATACAACAGCAACTCACTGAGGTTGTCTCATTTACTTATGTATCTGGGTGATCCAAATTTAGTGAAAAATCAAATGTTCCTTTAGTCAAAAGGATTAACATGTCCATTCAAGCCCTCCTAACTAATGCAAAATTAAATCTACTTACCCTTATTAAGGGACGAGGTGGGGTGCCTAACACCTTCCCCACCCGTTTACGGACCCCGAACCTAGAATCTCTGCCTAGAAGTGGTTTCATTTCAATCTATTTTCACAAATGGTTTTCTTTAGTTTCCCTCAAAACTAAGGTGGCGACTCCTCACTCTTTCCCACTTCGGTGAGGGTTCGTTCAGGCGACCGAAAAACCCCTTGCGACAGCTTGGCGACTCCGCTGGGGATATTTATATCCGAATTTAACCCCGATCTAGAGGTCTAAAAAGTAGATTTAATTTTCCAATCAAATTATAGTTAGGTGGGCTCACCCGGCAATGGTTTACGTGTTAATTTTTGTTTATTCCTACTAACTGTTCTGCTTGTCTTGCTTGTTTTATCCCCCTATAGTGCTCTTCGTTTCGAAAAAAAAGGAAAAAGGAAAAATGGAAAGAATAAAATCCTCCTAAATTGGGAAGAGGTAAAGGTGTCCCTTCACACACTGAGCACTCACACGATGTCCTCACACACTTCGGTCCTATACCCGGGCTTTCTTACCCTTTTAGGAAAGTAGGAGGGGGTCATGTAGCGGTACCTGTGGGTTTTACCCCGTTAGTATCCGTGAAGGCTTCTGTTCAGATTGAAACTCGTTTTATCCACTGTGATACTCGTGGAATTTTCCCGATAATATCATGGTTATAGAATGGGGCTCTACTGTTACAGTAGGGGCAATTTGGAAACTTGTGGCTTTTAGAAAATTAGACCTTGAGCTAAACTATCACAATAGCTGAAAGCCGTAGTAAGATACCTTATAAGATAGAACTATCCAACCAGGTAGCACTCATTCGGTATCAGGAGTCTCCCTATGTTAGGACAAAAAGGGGCATACTTACTCTTACCCTGTTCTGCTTTAATTTCCTTTTATTCGTTTTTGTGAGGGTAATCTTGAATTCTACTGAAACACCTACACATTTTCCTACTTTGATAAATGTGTATGTGTCACCCTACCAACAGTATGATTCAAAATGTGACACCCCTTACCCGACTACAGTGTAGCCGAGCAAGTTATGCCACTCAGTGTGCCGGAGCACTCTATTTTATCTGAATTCATTTTTATCATAGTTTTGAAAATAACTTGTGAAATATAATTCATTTATTGAAATTGTAATTTATTTGAGGTTTCGAAAATTTTAAAGAAAATCCGGCAGAATACCGGCTACAAATAGAGAAAACAGTTCTTCGGAACCTGTGAAAAACACTTCCTATGATCATATTCAATCATCTCATCACTCTCAAACTTCAATATCAAAATCTCAACATTTTTCACCATTCATTTAATCATTCATTCATCTCATGTAATAATCATGTACAAGTCACAGTTATGTATTCACTTTTCCTTTCACAAACACAAATTTGCATTATTTACATGAAAATCAAAATACATTACATAAGTTTCATTACATATGAGAAAATCAAAATTTATTACAGAATGCCAAAATGACACCTAGTGTCCTACCAATGCACTGTAGAAGTTGAGGTGACACGGACACTATGCAGAACTGTGAACTGCCTTACCCAATCTGTGGTCTACTGGGCCCTCTATCGAAATCTTCAGTACCTACGCGTTGCAAAAGCGACGCGCTAAGCATAAAGCTTAGTGGTGCCAATAATACAAGAAAATACAATATGCAAATAAAAATAATAATTTCCTTCCTATTGTGTTCATAAGAAATGAATAATTACTCACTTATTGTTTTAGTCGAGGGCTAATCATGTTTTATGATATTAACTTCTTCATGCATTTCGTTAATTATTTTCTTAATGATCTTGAGCTTCTTTGTATTTTTGTAATCATTCCTGATACTTAATTTTCGTATTTTCTTTAATAATCAGTTCAATCACAGTTATACTTTTCCATGCCCAAGTAACCTATACCGACTATCGGATCGATAACGGGTCGTTGGCACTGGACACCGCGGTGCCTTGGGCCGTCATACCATGGGACGCAGAACGTCAACCATGTATGCAGTCAGTATGGCTAAAAAGCCATGATATCACATAATCGGGCATAAAAGCCATGAATACAAGCACAAAAGCCATGAATACGGGCATAAAGCCATGAATACAGGCATAAAGCCTTTCGCAGTACTGCTAAAACAATACCCTATTGGCATGCCAAACTATCCAAACCAATCACATTAGGCCTACTAGGGCATTTTGCATTTTTAAGTTTCACAATTTTTGAATTTCAAGTTTTCATGTCACTATTCATTTCATTAGTCAACTAAAATGTTGACTTTTGCATAAACAATAGGTACATTGGTTTTAATACTCCCAACATACCACATTTTGTATTCAAAACTTGTTAGTTTTGGTCACTTTCTCAAAGTTTAGGTCATTTTGGCAAAATTGCCAATTTTTTGGTTTTGGTGTCACTATTCACCTCATTGGTCAACAAAAATATTGACTTTTAGAATAAAAATGTGTACATTGACTTTGGCACTCCCAACATACCACATTTGGTGTTTAAAACTTGTTGGCATTAAGTGTTAATACCATTTCCAAGCATTAAACCAAAGGAGCAGATTTTTCAGTTTTGGTGAGTCAACTTCACCGTTCCATTGGACACTGTTACTGTTGGAATTTGAAGAAATGTAAAACATGAAAGTTGTTCCTTATTTTGTCTAGTTGAATTTCCTTTTTTGAATCACTCCATTTGGAGTTTTGTAGCTCCAGATATGGCTCAAAAACCCAAGCTGTCCGGATATGCATTATGCAGAAATTTACCATATCTACAGTGCATGAACAGTAACTTGAGTCACTTGGTTGAATGGGTTCTGGCCATAATTTGGGGTAGGTTCCTCCATGAAAGTTGTTTGTCTATGTCTTAACTTGTTGCTGTAAAAATTTCAGGCCAATTGACCAAATCTACAGTGAGTTATGGCCAAATGAACAGTTACTGTTCATTTGGTCAATTCTACAGAGGCAGTTTCAGGGTATCCGGATTGGGGCCAAGTTTTGGTCCTCTTGCTTTGGTCTTTTGGGCATGGTTTCTTCAGCAAAAATGTGCCATTATAAGCCTAGTTTCATATCCAATTGGCCAAACACAAATTGGACTAGCACAGCCCAAGTTATGGCAGTGCAAAGGGACTGAATTTTCAGTCCCTATGTCATTGTCCTAGGCGCTTTGCAACCTCACTTTGCAATCTCATTTTTCAGTCCATTTGTTGGTCAATCTACCTAAAATGGTCACTAATTGACCATTAAAATGTTCTCTAATCAATTCATAATCCAAGTCCACACTTTACTCCCAAAACCCTAGCTCAAATTCAAGATTTTGTACAAGTTACCCTAGTTGACTAACTAACTCATTTCCTTATGTTTATATACTTTATTCATGATTTCTAATTCATTCCAAGTCCATTCAAAAACACTCAATCCTATTTCTCCCTAGGGTAGCCAAAATTTATGGAGTACATATACTTAAATTTCATCCACTTAATTTACAAATTCTTGCTAAATTCAAGTTCCTATGCATGAAATTAAAGAGTTTTTGATATATAGTGCACTAACCTCTTGTAGCTTAAATCCAAGCCAACCCAAAACTTCAATTTCTTCTCCTCTTTTAGCTCCCAAAATATTAAGCAAGGTTCTAGGGTAAAATTTAGTGTTGGGAACTCAAGGAAATATGGTGGGAGTTTAGGGTTTCATGAGCTTGCCAAGCTCATCAATGGAGGGAGATGGGAAGAGTCACGTTTTGGGGAAGAAGAAGAAGAAGAATGGCTGCTGTAATTTGTGTTATTTTGGTCTTCATTTATGTCTTTTAATAGTTTAGTCAAATGGTAGCTTATTTGTGATTGGTCACAATTTGTAAATGACATCATCTAGATGTCATAATTGAGCTTTTTCTTCATTTTCTTTCCTTTCCTCCACTAATCATTTTCAATTTGATTTCTAGTAATGTTTATTCATATTTTATGTTATATTAATTATTTACTCAACTGGACAAGTCGGCCAAAAATCACCTCGGAAAGCGAAATGACCAAAATGCCCTCCGTTTGGCTTAACGGTCAAAATTGGTCAGACGATTGAAAAATTTTTCTAAATATTTTCTTGGCATTCTAATGCCATAGGAACCTCAATAACCCTTCTTCGAGTCCCAAAAATTATTTTATAATTTTTTCCCTGTCTAGGGCTCCTCGCTATGCAGAACCGCAACTTACCTCTGATTACCCATCGCTTGGGCACCGCTCTTTTGACTTAATCAGATTTTATTTCTAAAATTTTTACTAAATTTTTCTCATTAATATTTGAGTTAATTATGGTCCCTCACTTTGATTTGAATATTTTTCCGGACGTTCTAGCTGTCCGGACCGATACCGGTCACCGGAACAGTAGACTGTGCGGAATTGCTACCGGGAGGATGTTACACAAAATTACCCAAATTTATCTTGCTAACGAGTTTTTCCGCAGGCATCATCAAACCAAGAGTCTGTGAGAAGGATAAGGCACCATTTTTATCATGGCATCCTCGAGTCAGTCGGCAGAAGAAGTTCAGAATGCTAAACTTCGGTCCAAGTCAACTCATACTCCAGTACCCTCACAAAATAATGTTTCCAAGGCACATGCTACCCTCATGGGATCTGAATAAAATTGAGGTCAGAATGAACAGCCTCGAGGGTCTGTCTAATGGATGGAGGTCGCTTCCTGATCAGGTCAAGGCACGATTTGAAAGGAAATACGGGAAAATTGCAATCCTAATGCGAGTCAAGGTCCAAATCCCGACATTAAAGGCCATGCTGTCAGTTTGGAATCCTAAGTACGGGGTATTCTCTTTCAATGACATTGATACAGTTCCCACTATGGAAGAATATCAGGCATTACTGGAGATTCCTTACTCAACACAGAATCGGATCTACCTACACCTTGAGCATAGGCAGACCTAGAAACGATTAACACATTTGTTGGGTATTCCTTCGGAGGAGGCAAAGTCAAAAGAAATGGTCAAAGGAAATACGCATGGATGGTATTGGACCTACCTCGAGAAGCGGTTGGATCAATTCCTCCAAGAGAAACAGTGGGATCAAGCTTCAGTAGCACTCGCATTGGGAATCTATGGCCAGATTTTGTTCCCAAGACCATTAGGAATCATAACCTGCAGCACGGTGGAAGTATTTTGGGCGGTAGAAAGGCAGGAGGTCAATCCGATACCGGCTATTCTTGCGGAGACCTTATTAACCCTTACCTACTACAGATAACAGGGTAAAGGGTCCATCAAGTGTTGTTCTCAATTGTTATATCTCTGGATTATCAGTCACATATGCCCTGTGGAGACAAAGGGATTGACTTGGTACCTTGACCAGCCTCCCATCGAGAAGATGACCCGATTAGTAATCAGTCAGAAGAATGAACAGCAGTGGCGGGAACAGATTTTGAGTTTCAATAGTCATGATTATTGTTGGAGGAAGCTGTGGGTGTCAGGCCAATCCGTTTTGATCAACACGGGAGGTAATCAGTCGGTGTCCCTGATCGGAGTAACCGGATACACAAGTTACACTCCGGCATTGGTAATGAGGCAGTTTGGCTCAACACAGTCCAAAATTGACATTGAAGAATATCACCAAAGTCATTTCTACCATGAGCTCAAGGAAGAGGAAGGGTTGAAAATGGCTAAAAGATCTTGGGAAAACATCTCTCTGATGGAAAGGTCACCTAAAGGTCCAAGTGCCACACGCGATTATCTTGAATGGAGGGCTAGCAGGGACCAAGAACACTCAACTCTAGAATTCGAAGACAGCGACCCTCGCCGGAATGTCCTATTAGAAGAAGCTAATGATCGCCTGGTTGACTCACTACAAAAGGCAAATACCGAGAACTCACAACTACAAGAGCAAATAAAACAGTTGGAGGATAAACAGCAGATTCTCAAGAGGAAAGTAAGAAGGCTCAGGGAAGAGGCAAGGGCTGAAAAGATGGGTTTTGAAGAGCAAGAGATACGGTGGGAAAAGGAAAAAAACTCTCTCCACGCT
Organism: Hevea brasiliensis; assembly: GCF_030052815.1. Lineage (NCBI taxonomy): Eukaryota > Viridiplantae > Streptophyta > Magnoliopsida > Malpighiales > Euphorbiaceae > Hevea > Hevea brasiliensis. The sequence continues at coordinate 51,102,006 of NC_079496.1, forward strand.
GTAATGAAAGAAGTAGAAGCATAAAATAGTAAGCTTCAGGAAAAAAACGAAATACCAAGAGATACTCGTTGAAGAGTATAAACAGGAAAACAAAAAGAAGAAGCTCGAATTAAAAGAACAGACACTACTCATCAACGATATCTTGAAGGAATGTGCTAAGGAAAGGAAAGAGAAAGAAAGACAAGCTGCTCTCTATCAAGAGCTGAAAGAGAATGTTGACCAGCTGGAGAGAACAATAGCACAGGGAAAGCAAGAACTCTTACCTGAATCTGAGTATGCTCTGAAAGCATTCGATCCCGCTAAACAAGAAGAAAGGTTATATGAGTATCTCATAAAATGTCATCTCATTATAAAAAAACCTCCCAGAGCCTAGGCCGATGTAAAGAACACGGTGTACAAATTATTCAGTTAATGAAATGATTTTTGGACCATTGTTTAGCAAATTTGTGAATGAATAATATGACTCCCGTAGGAACTCCCTCGCTAGGGTTATATGAAAATTGAATGCGCTATATGGACAGGTATCATAAACACGCATTCAATCCAGTCATTCACAGTCAGACTATCGAACTATTCCATGATAAAAGTGATGCAGTTATCCTTCAACAGATTTCATTTCTGGCTCTCAAATGCCACCGTATCCTTCGTCCACATTAGCACCCTATTTAATTTTGATCAAAATTCACTAAAAATTTCTTTTTTTGACTCCTTACAGAAAAACAACATTGCTTCGAACAAGGCAAGTCTGACCAAGCACGCGATTCAACCCCAGCGAGTGTACTTAACAAGGTCTTGAACAAGAAAATTAATGGAAGACCAGGAACAAGTACAGAACCTACAGGGGCAAGTGTCTGAACTAAAAGACCGAGTTTCAGAACTTATGAAGCTGATGAGGGAGATGTCCCAAAATAAGCCAGCTTCAGACCTTAACCTACCATTACCTCCCCCACCTCCTACAACGGTTGATTCTCACTACGCTTCAACCTCTTTCACTTTCCAGCCATCAATCCCGGATCCGACGGTCACTGTCAATCTGGTTCCACTAAATAATGAACCTCCTTTCTCTTATTATCTAGCCATCCCGAATGCCGAACCATCCCTTTCGATCCCGAACCCTCCAATTCATTATGCCCCTCATTTCCCAGTTGGGGGAGTACCTCACACAACAGGAGGAGAAATTAAGATGAGAGAAAATGAGAAGCTGTCCGCTCTGGAAGAGAGATTGAGAGCTATAGAGGGCCTGAATATGTATGGCTCAGTTGACGTGGCATCACTAAGATTAGTACCGGATGTGGTGGTGCCGCCCAAATTCAAGGTCCCCGATTTTGACAAGTATACTGGGAATTCGGACCCTCGAATTCATTTGGCCACCTATATTGCTAAGATGTCCTCTATGACAGATGATGACAGACTGTTAATCCACTTCTTTCACGAGAGCCTCTCTGGAGCAGCCTTGAGGTGGTGCGTTGATTAGACAGAGCAGCATCGCGCTCGAAGGATTTAGCCGAGGCCTTTTTAAAGCAGTACAAATTTAACTGCAATGTGGCCCCCACAAGGAGGGATCTTCAAAATCTGGTGCAGAAAGACCGGGAAAGCTTCAAGGAGTATGCCCAGAGATGGAGAGAAAAGGCGGCGAAAGTACATCCCCCGGTGACCGATAATGAGCTATGCTCTCTATTTATCGAGACTTTGAAGGCTCCCTACTTCAACTTGATGATTGGAAACACTTCCAACAGCTTCTCTGACATCATCCAGGCGGGTGAGAGAATTGAGGCCAATCTAAGAATGGGACGGTTGCAGGAGTTGGCTGAGAACCCTGCGAAAAAGACTGCCAGCTTTGGCAAGAAGAAGGAGGGTGATGTGCATTCTGTCACCCGTCAAAACAATTATTCCCCATTCCCTCAAAACAATTATCGGCCATATCCTCCCCCTCACGGCCAAACAGTCGCAAATATTCCACCTCCTTTCCCAAATTATCCACACCCACGCCCACAATACCCTTCACCTACAAATTATCAACCGAGACCACCACCTCCTCCTCAACCGAGACCACCACAAAACAACCCAAGACCCCCAAGAAACCCTGATCCACCTCTTCCCCTCCCACTCAGTGAAATATACCGATACCTTGTCGGTATCAACCAAATTGTACCAGTCCCCCTAGACCCAATTCAGCCTCCATATCCCAGGTGGTATGATGCCACTGCCCGTTGTGAGTATCATGGGGGAGCACAAGGGCACTCAATCGACAATCATGAGCACTCAGAGGAAGAGTGCACGCTCTAATCCGGAATGGATGGCTAAAAATTGAGGGAAATGGTTCCCTCCCCAATGTTACCTCAAACCCACTGCCTAACCATAATGCGGGTAGTGGTGTAAATATGATTGAGTCTGATGGAGAAGGATCAACACCAGAAGTGGACAAGCTGGTTCCTTACTTTAAAGAAATTTTTGCTGTGGCAATGAGGGAAGGCTACCTTTGCCCTCAGGTAACGAGATTAGAAGAAGGTACGGGGTGTCCTTATCATGGAGGGGCAGCTGATCATGAGCTGCAGGGTTGTGAGGAATTCAGGCAAGAGGTTCAGAACTTGTTGTCTCTCAAGGTTCTGAGATGCCAGACAAGGCCGAAGATGGAAGAGGGAGTGAACACAACTAGATACAGCCAGAATGCTTCTACCTCTAAACCCAGAATCACCTTCTCACCCCAGAGCCTCGCCGCCAAGAACGGTTATCCGAACTCGCCTCCCGTCACCAATACTCACGCTGTCCCTTGGAACTATAATTTCCAAGTTTTCACTCAGGGAGCGTCAAGCAGTACATCTGCTCCTAATCTTGCCTCACCTCCGGCACCACCAAAACCATGTTTTGCTCCTCACGAGCATTTCAGAATGACTTATGCTGGACCTACCAACAACATTACTCCCTAAACCAGTCCTCAGGCCGTTATCGCCACAAAGCCCTCTCCACCTGAGCAAAAAGTCGAGTTTATAACTCGAAGTGGGAGGTGTTACGGGAACGAAGAAAGAGAAAAGAGGAAAGGGAAAGTAAAAATGGGAGAGTCATCAAGAAATACAGAAGAGGAGGTTGAGAAAGCAGGGGAAGCAGACCCTGCTGAACATAAAGAAGAGGAAGAACTGCTGCTCCAAATAATGAAACAAAGTTAGTATGATGTAGTGGAGCAATTGAGGAAGACACCTGCCCGAATTTCACTGTTATCACTGATCCTGAGCTCAGAAGTCCACCGACAAGCCTTGCAGAGAATCCTAGATTAGGCCTTTGTAAACCCCGACATCACACCGGGCAGTTTGAGAAGATAGTAGAACAAATCCAGGCATCCAGCTTTGTAGCCTTTTCGGAAGAGGAGATCGACCCTGCAGGCTTAAGGCACAATAAAGCTCTGCATGTAACAGTGGAGTGTAAGGGTTGTATAGTAGCCAAGGTACTTATTGATAATGGGTCAGCTCTTAATGTACTGCCTAATGCCACCTTGGCCAGGCTGCCGGTTGACCAATCTGATATACGTCAGAGTGCCATGGTGGTGAGAGCCTTCGACGGTACAAGGAGAGAAGTGCTGGGAGACATTGACTTGCCAATCCAAGTCGGTGCATGTACTTTCAACGTCACATTTCAGGTGATGAATATTGAGCCGGCCTACACTATGTTGTTGGGGAGGCCGTGGATCCATTCTGCGAATGCTGTTCCTTCAACTTTGCACCAGAAAATAAAATACATTAAGGACAGCAAAATCGTCACTGTAAGGGGTGAAGAAGCCATATTGGTCACCAAGCCGCAATCACTTCCTTATGTGGAAGCGGTTGAGGAATCGTTGGAAAGCTCTTTCCAGGCCCTCGAATTATAAGATACCGGGAAGGAGGGGGCCATGGCTATGGTGGCCAAAGTGATGTCAAAGAATGGATATCAGGAGGGCAAAGGCTTGGGCACCGCATTGCAAGGGATCGTGGAGCCGATACCGGCTGTCCAGAAGATAGGCCGTTGCGGATTGGGTTATGAGGAAGATGCTCTCATGGATGGGCGATTCTGGATGAGAAACAGACTTCGAGATCAGAGATTCAACTAGAAAATCGGGAGAATGAAAGTAGTCCCTAGAATTACGGATGTATTCACTAAACCGGTCATTGACAATCCGGCAGATGTGGAAGAATCACCTGATGACCCATCCATCGATGTCATTCACTTGGGTTCCGCTTCACGGCTCGTCTCGCCAAAGGATCGAGGGGCAAGAACTTGACAACTGGACAGCAGAGGACATCCCTGTACTCAATTTCGAGTAAAGTACCTTTGGTTATCTACACTTGATCATTTTGTCCATGGTGACAAGTGTAATACTGTAAATGGACCTTTTTCTTATGGCATAAATATTAATGAATTAATAGCGCATTTTAAATCCAATTCTTTTCTTTTGAATTTCATCCTTATAATATGTTCCATTTTTATTCATTCAGGACCATTCATCAATTAACACCTAATAATCCAATAGACTCAGAAATTCCTCTGGTTAATTTTGAAATCCCCATAACTGCCATTACTTCAAGTGATTCTGAGGAAGACCTTACAGAAGAAAGCAATGAAAAGGATGAACCCTCCCTAGTGCCTTGTGGAGACGAAACACACACCATAAATTTAGGCACATAAGAAGTAAAAAGGGAACTTAAGGTAGTGGAGAGCGAAGAATTGGGAGATATGATCAATCTTCTTAAAGAATTCCTCGATATATTTTCCTGGAGCTATGATGATATGGTGGGTTTGGACCCTCAGATAGTGACACACAAAATTCCCCTAATTCCAGGGACAGTCCCAGTAAAGCAGAAGTTAAGGAGAATAAATCCCGACACACTGCTCAAAGTTTGGGATGAAGTCAAGAAACAGTATGACGCTGGGTTCCTGGAAGTGGTCAAATATCCCCAACGGGTGGCTAACGTCGTCCCGGTAATGAAGAAAGACGGGAGAGTCAGGGTGTGCATTGACTACAGGGATCTTAATAAAGCAAGTCTAAAAGATGATTTCCCTCTCCCCCACATTGATGTGTTGGTAGATAATGCTGCGGGATTGGGCAGGTGCTCATCCATTGATGGGGCATCTGGGTACAATCAAATCCCAATGGATGAGGAAGACAAAGAAAAAACCGCTTTCATCACTCAATGGGGAGTGTTTTGTTATCGGGTCATGCCTTTTGGGTTGAAGAATGCTGGTGCTACCTACCAGCACGCAATGGTCACATTATTCCACGATATGATGCATAAAGAGTTGGAAGTGTATGTGGATGATATGATCATTAAATCCAGAGGAAAAGAAAGCCACGTACAGGTGATGAGGAGGGTATTCGAGAGACTCAGAAGATACCAGTTGAAACTGAACCCTGCCAAATGCATATTCGGAGCTAGATCGGGAAAGTTGTTGGGATTCATAGTAAGTGAGAGGGGAATAGAGGTTGATCCAGACAAGGTTCGAGCTATTCAAGAAATGCCATCCCCAAAAACAGAAAGGGAGGTGCGCAGTTTTCTGGGAAAGTTGAACTACATATCGAGATTTATTTCTAATCTCACTGCCAAGGCCGAGCCTATTTTTAAACTACTCCGAAAGAACAACACCACCCAATGGGATTCATTTTGTCAAGAGGCTTTTGAGACAATCAAGCAGTATCTCTCAAACCCACCAGTGTTGGTTCCTCCCGTGGTGGGGAGGCCTCTGATCCTGTATATGGCAGTCCAACAGAACTCCATGGGGTGTGTTTTGGGACAACATGATGATACCGGCCGAAAGGAGAGGGCTATTTATTACCTGAGTAAAAAGTTCAATGATTGTGAGTCAAGATACTCTTTCTTAGAAAAGACTTGCTGCATTAGCACAGACAAATGACCGCCTCAAGCACTACATGCTGAATCACAAGACCTGGCTCATTTACAGGATGGATCCTATCAAATATGTATTCGAAAGCCCATTCGTGCCAGGAAGGATAGCTAAATGGCAGGTCATACTCTCCCAATATGACATAGTCTATATGACCCGGAAAGCGGTGAAAGGTAGTGTAATCGCTGACCTCCTAGCAGAGAATCCTATCCAGGATTATGAAGCTCTGGATTTTGAGTTCCCTGATGAGCACATTAATGAAGTAGATCATAAGAAGAGGGACCACCGATGTATGGGAAATGTATTTCACGAGTCATCAATTTGTCCCAGAATGGAATTGGAGCTGTATTGATATCCCCGGATGGAAAGCACTTTCTGATAGCTGTCAAGTTGAGATTTGACTGCACCAACAATGTCGCGGAATACGAAGCTTGTGTGATGGGACTACAGGCTACCATCGAAATGAAAATCAGGAAGTTGGAAGTATATGGAGGCTCAGCCCTGATTATTTATCAAGTCAAAGGAGAATGGCAGACCAAGGATCTGAAGCTAATCCCGTATCAGAAGTACTTATTAGAGCTGATTAAGAAATTCGAAGAAATCTCTTTCACTCACCTTAGTAGGGACAAGAATTAATTTGCTGATGCCTTAGCTACTCTAGCTGTTATGGCTCAAATCGAAGAGGGCCAGATGATTCAAACATTGAAGATTAAAGCAAGAAGTGAGCCAGCATATTGCTTCATGATTGAGGAAGAACCCGATGGTAAACCTTGGTATCGGACATCCTGGTCTACATCAGAACCAGAGAATTCCCTCCAGGGGCCAGCAGAAACGAAAGAAGGATGATTCGGAGATTAGCATTGGGATACTTCCCCAGTGGTGAAGCCCTATACAAGAGAAGCTCCAATGGCGAATTGTTGAGATGTGTGGATGCAAATGAGGCAAAGAAAATCCTTTTCGAGACGCATGAGGGAAACTGTGCAACCCATGCCAATGGGCACATGATGGCTAAGCAAATCATGCGACGGGGGTATTTTTGGACCACAATGGAAAAGGATTGCATCGAGTATTTCCGGAAGTGCCATAAGTGTCAGATCTATGCCGATCCAATAAATGTGCCACCTCACAAGTTGTTCAACCTCGTCTCACCATGGCCTTTCGCAATGTGGGGCATCGATGTGATTGGTCCCATCAATCCCAAGGCATCCAATGGGCACAGATTCATCCTTGTAGCCATCAACTATTTCTCCAAGTGGGTCGAGGCGACATCCTATGCGCACATCACACAGAATACGTTTCTCAAATTTCTCAGAAGCAATATCATCTGCCGGCATGGTCTCCCCAATGAAATCGTCACTGACAACGCCAAGAATCTGAATGGTCCAAAGATTCAGAAATTGTGTGATCAATACAAAATCCGACACCTCAATTCCTCTCCATACCGTCCCCAGATGAATGGAGCGGTGGAAGCTGTGAACAAAAATCTTAAAAGGATAATCCGGAAAATGACGGTCACGTATAGGGATTGGCATGATATGCTTCCTTACGCTCTCCACGCTTACCGAACGTCTGTAAGAACCTCAACCGGGGCAACTCCATACTCACTGGTTTTCGGGATGGAAGCGGTATCACCTATTGAAGTTGAAATTCCTTCCCTAAGGTTTCTGAAGGAATCAGGGATTGATGAGTCAGAATGGATCCAGTCAAGGTTGGATCAGTTAAACTTGCTAGATGAGAAAAGGTTAGTAGCAGCATGTCATGGGTAGTTATACCAGATAAGGATGGCTAGAGCATTTGATAAAAGTGTTCGCTCACGCGAATTCCAACCCGGGGACCTAGTTCTGAAGAAAGTGCTGCTGAATCAAAATGATTCCCAGGGCAAATGGTCACCAACCTACGAGGGACCCTATGTGGTTAAAAAGGCATTTTCTGGAGGAGCCTTGATCTTGACCCACATGGACGGTGAAGAGTTTCCGAGACCTGTGAATGCTGACACTGTCAAGAAATACTATGCCTAAAGAAAAAAAAAAAAAAAAAGGGTAGGAGCGAAAACCCGAAAGGGCGCTCCTAGCAAAATGTGTGAAAGAAGGTGAAAACCCCGAAGGGGCACTTTCTGTAAAATGAGTGAAGGATGAAAACCCGAAAGGGCATCCTGAAAAAGTGAGTTAAAAAAAAAAAAAATCTAGGGGTGAAAACCTGAAAGGGCATCCCAAGAACCAAAAGGGAGAAATAAGGAAAGAAGCAGGAGACCAAGAAGGGAAATAAACCGTCGTGACACGAGGCTTTAGAGAATTTGAAATAATGGCAGTTAAGGGATTCCAAAGCCAGCCACAAGGAATATGTGAGATCTATCCTTGTACCATTCTTCTTTGAAACTCTATCTTTGTTCTTATTAAAATCGTAATAAAGTCATACTTCATTCCCTATGCTTCTATCTTTCCCTTATATTTATTCTTTAACATTATCCTTCTGCAATCTCGTTATTTAATGCGCTATTAATCAGTTAAAATTTTTGCCATAAGATTAAGATTTGACAATTGATAACCTCACGTACTTTACTATGAGATTTGCAGGGAATGACCAGGAAAAGGGTATATAAAAGGAAATAGGGATGAAAACCCGGAAGGGCATCCTGAAAAAGTGAGTTCAAAAAAAAATAAAAATAAAAACTAGAGGTGAAAACCCGAAAGGGCATTTCTAGTCATATGGACGAAGGGGAAGTAAAAACCCGTAAGGGCGCTTTTCGGAAAAAAGTCAAAAACGGAAGAAGAGCATTTGAAAAGTGGGGTCATAGGTCAAGTCTTGCAACTCATCCTCCATTAATCTTTGGCCTTCAGGGATTCTATTAAGTACACTTCATTGGGGAAGAACTTCTCGTGTCCGGATTAGGCTTGCTTTATAAGTGCAATTTAAATTTCCTGTTATCAACCTCTGGTTCCTTGATCTAAGTTGATTTTAATTTCCTGCAATTTAAATTTCCTGTTATCAACCTCTGGTTCCTTGATCTAAGTTGATTTTAATTTCCTGCAAATTAAATTTCCTGTTATCAACCTCTGGTTCCTTGATCTAAGTTGATTTTAATTTCCTGCAATTTAAATTTCCTGTTATCAACCTCTGGTTCCTTGATCTAAGTTGATTTTAATTTCCTGCAATTTACATTTCCTGTTATCAACCTCTGGTTCCTTGATCTAAGTTGATTTTAATTTCCTGCAATTTAAATTCCCTGTTATCAACCTCTGGTTCCTTGATCTAAGTTGATTTTAATTTCCTGCAATTTAAATTTCCTGTTATCAACCTCTGATTCCTAGATCCAAGTTGATTTTAATTTAACTTATGTTGTCGATTTCTAGGTCACCAACTTAAGTGTGCTTTAGCTCCCTAACTTCGAACACCTGATCGTCCAAAATATGAGTCTGAATCTTTACATAATTCCTACACGGGAAATTTTTCCCTTAATAGAAATTATGTAAAGAGGGGCAGCTGTTGACACCATATTTTGGCCGATCCCCAGAATTAATAAACTTTGAAACTGATCCCCTGCACTAAATTTTCCTTTGCCAGCCAACTACATTTCCGACCTCTCTTTGCCATATTACCGATCTCTCCTCACAGAGAATTGAATCAATGCTAAGCCCTTGTATCATCTAAAGTCTTGCCAAGTCGCTCACTGATCTCTCAAGCTAATTGTCCAATTTCCTGACCGGTCGATTACATTTCCGATCTCTCCTGTCAAACAAAATT